>NC_041234.1:94645070-94670342 GCF_002837175.3 Physeter macrocephalus
CATTTAACAAGGACCTAGAAGAACTAAAGTGCAAACAAACTGGTGAACAACAGAATAAATGAAATTAAAAATTCTCTAGAGGAATCAATAGCAGAACAATGGAGGCAGAAGAATGGATAAGTGACCTGGAAGATAAAATAGTGGAAATAACTACCACAGAGCATAATAAAAAAAAAAAAACAATGAAAAGAATTGAGGACAGTCTCAGAGACTTTTTGGGACAACATCAAATGCACCAACATTTGAATTATAAGGGTTCCAGAAGAAGAAGAGAAAAAGAAAGGGTCTGTGAAAATATTTGAAGAGATTATAGTTGAAAACTTCCCTAATATGGGAAAGGAAATAATTAATTCCAGGAAGCACAGAGAGTCCCATACAGGATAAATCCAAGGAGAAACATGGAAAGACACATATTAATCAAACTCTCAAAAATTACATACAAAGAAAAAATATTAAAAGCAGCAAGGGAAAAACAACAAATAACATACAAGGGAATCCCCATAAGGTTAACAGCTGATCTTTCAGCAGAAACTATGGAAGACAGAAGGGAGTGGCAGGACATGCTTAAAGTGATGAAAGGGAAAAACCTACAACCAAGATAACTCTACTCAGGAAGGGTCTCATTCAGATTCGATAAGAGAAATTAAAAGCTTTACAGACAAGCAAAAGCTAAGAGAATTCAGCACCACCAAACCAGCTTTACAACAAATGCTAAAGGAACTTTTCTATGCCGGAAACACAAAAGAAGGAAAAGACTTACAATAACAAACCCAAAACAATTAAGAAAACGGTAATAGGAACATACATATCGATAATTACCTTAAATGTAAATGGATTAAATACTGCCACCAAAAGACAGTTGGCTGAATGGATACAAAACCAAGAACCATATATATGCTGTCTACCAGAGACCAACTTCAGGCCTAGGGACACAAACTGACTGAAAGTGAGGGGATGGAAAAAAATATTCCATGCAAATGAAAATCAAAAGAAAGCTGGGGTAGCAATTCTCATATCAGACAAAATAGACTTTAAAATAAAGACTATTACAAGAGACAAAGAAGGACATACATAATGATTAAGGGATCAATCCAAGAAGATATAACAAATGTAAATATTTATACACCCAATATAGGAGCACCTCATTACATAAGGCAAATGCTAACAACCATAAAAGCCGGAATCGACAGTAGCACAATAATAGTTGGGAACTTTAGCAACCTACTTTCACCAATGGGCAGGTCATCCAAATTGAAAATAAATAAGAAAACAGATGCTTTAATTGATACATTAAACAAGATGGACGTAATTGATACTTATAGGACATTGCATACAAAAACAGCAGATTACACTTTCTTCTCAAGTGCTAATGGAACATTCTCCAGGATAGATCATGTCTTGGGTCACAAATCAAGCCTTGATAATTTAAGAAAATTGAAATCATATCAAGTGTCTTTCCCGACCACAATGTTATGAGACTAGATATCAATTACAGGAAAAAAAAACTGTTAAAAATACAAACACATTTAGGCTAAACAATACAGTACTAAATAACCAAGAGATCACTGAAGAAATCAAAGAGGAAATTTAAAAATCCCTAGAAACAAATAACAATGAAAACACGACGACCCAAAACCTATGGGATGCAGCAAAAGCAGTTCTAAGAGGGAAGTTTATAGCATTTAAAAATGGAAAGTAATAACTGACACTGCAAAAATACAAAGGATCATGAGAGTTTAATACAAGCAACTATATGCCAATAAAATGGATAACCTCGAAGAAATGGACAAATTCTTAGAAAAGCACAACCTTCCGAGCCTGAACCAGGAAAAATTAGAAAGTGTAAACCGACCAATCACAAGCACTGAAATTGAAAGTATGATTAAAAATCTTCCAACAAACAAAATCCCAGGACCAGATGACTTCACAGGCGAATTCTATCAAACATTTAGAGAAGAACTAACACCTATCCTTCTCAAACTCTTTCAAAATATAGCAGAGGGAGGATCACTCCCAAACTCATTCTGTGAGGCCACCTTCACCCTGATACCAAAACCAAACAAAGATGTCACAAAAAAAGAAAACTACAGGCCAAAGTCACTGATGAACATAGATGCCAAAATCCTCACCAGAATACTAGCAAACGAATCCAACAGCACATTAAAAGGATCATACACCATGATCAAGTGGGGTTTATCCCAGGATTGCAAGGATTCTTCATTATAGGCCAATCAATCAATATGATACACCATATTAACAAATTGAAAGATAAAAACCGTATGATCATCTCAATAGATGCAGAAAAAGCTTTTGACAAAATTCAACACCGATTTATGATAAAAAGTCTCCCGAAAGTAGGCATAGAAGGAACGTAACATAATAAAGATCATATATGACAAACCCACAGCCAACATTGTTCTCAATGGTGAAAAACTGAAACCATTTCCACTAAGATCAGGAACAAGAGAAGGTTGCCCAGTCTCACTACTATTTTTCAACATAGTTTTGGAAGTTTTAGCCACCGAAATCAGAGAAGAAAAAGAAATGAATCCAAATTGGAAAAGGAGAATGAAAACTGTCACTGTTTGCAGATGACATGATACTATACATAGAGAATCCTAAAGATGCTACCAGAAAACTACTACAGCTAATCAATGAATTTGGTAAAATAGCAGGATACAAAATTAATGCACATATATCTCTTGCATTCCTATACACTAATGATGAAAAATCTGAAAGAGAAGTTAAGGAAACACTCACATTTACCATTGCAACAAAAAGAATAAAATACTTAGGAATAAACCTACCTAAGGAAACAAAATACCTGTATGTAGAAAACTATAAGACACTGATGAAAGAAATTAAAGATGATACCAACAGATGGGAGATATACCATGTGCTTGGATTGGAAGAATCAACATTGTGAAAATGACTCTACTACCCAAAGCCATCTACAGATTCAATGCAATCCGTATCAAACTACCAATGGCATTTTTCACAGAACGAGAGCAAAAGATTTCACAATTTGTATGGAAACACAAAAGACCCTGAATAGCCAAAGCAATCTTGAGAAAGAAAAACAGAGCTAGAGGAATCAGACTCCCTGACTTCAGACTATATTACAATGCTACAGTAATCAAGACAGTATGGTATACTGGCACAAAAACAGAAATATAGATCAATGGAACAGGATAGAAAGCCCAGAGATAAACCCACGCACATATGGTCACCATACATTTGACAAAGGAGGCAAGAATATACATGGTGAAAAGACAGACTCTTCAGTAAGTGGTGCTGGGAAAACTGGACAGCTACATATAAAAGAATGAAATTAGATCACTCCCTAACACCGTACACAAAATAAACTCAAAATGGATTAAAGATGTAAATATAAGGCCAGACAGTATAAAACTCTTAGAGGAAAACATAGGCAGAACACTACAAAGGATTAATATCCAAGATATACAAGCAGCTCATGCAGCTCAATATCAGGAAAAAGAAACAACCCCATGCAAAAATGGGCAGAAGACCTAAATAGACATTTATCCAAAGAAGATATACAGATTGCCAACAGACACATGAAAGAATGCTCAACATCACTAATCATTAGAGAAATGCAAATAAGAACTATAATGAGGTATCACCTCTCATCGGTCAGAGTGGCCATCATGAAAAAAAATCTACAAACGATAAATGCTGGAAAGGGTGTGGAGAAAAGGGAACCCTCTTGCACTTTTGGGGGGAATGTAAATTGATACAGCCACTATGGAGAACAATATGGAGGTTCCTTAAAAAACTAAAAGTAGAACTACCATACAACCCAGCTATCCCACTACTGGGCCTATACCCTGAGGTAACCATAATTCAAAAACAGTCATGTACCACAATGTTCATTTCAGCTCTGTTTACAATAGCCAGGACATGGAAGCAACCTAAGTGTCCATCGAGAGATGAATGGATAAAGAAGATGTGGCATGTATATACAATCAAATATTACTCAGCCATAAAAAGAAACGAAATTGAGTTATTTGTAGTGATATGGATGGACCTAGAGACTGTCATACAGAGTGAAGTAAGTCAGAAAGAGAAAAGCGAATACCATATGCTAACATATATATATGGAATCTAAAAAAAAATGGTACTGAAGAACCTAGGGGTTAGGACAGGAAGAAAGATGCAGATGTAGGGAATGGACTTGAGGATATGGGGAGGGGGAAGGGTAAGCTGTGACGAAGTGAGAGAGTGGCATGGACATATATACACTACCAAATGTAAACTAGATAGCTAGTGGGAAGCAGCCGCATAGCACAGGGAGATCAGCTCGCTGCTTTGTGACCACCTATAGGGGTGGGATAGGGAGGGTGGGAGGGAGATGCAAGAGGGAGGGGATATGAGGATTTATGCATATGTATAGTTGATTCACTTTGTTATACAGCAGCAACTAACACAACATTGTAAAGCAATTATACTGCAATAAAGATGTTATAAAAAAACATTCCTAAGCCTACACTTTTACAGCCTGTAACTCGTAAAGAGTTTTTCTCAGTCCCAATGTGCATATAGCAAATTTTTTATAAGAATTCTGATTACTCATTCTTGAGTCATGGGCTTATCCCTTGAAGAAGCAATAAGTTGTCATGATTGATTTGTAGGGTCTGGGTCACATGCGCATCAGTATGGTTCAAGGGTCAGGCACTATGGTAAACAGTTCCACTAGAACAATTTATGTTGTGGGTGAAATAACTCTTCCAAGGAAAGAATGCCGACACACAAAATTAACATATCTACTATACATATGATGTTTTACATAATATTTTCCCCATATCCCTGCCTTTAAGAAGACGTTTTTTAAACTCAGTGGAAAACAGTAATCATGAAAGAAATCAGTCTTTTCATAACCTTACTGAACCCTTATATAGCTTATTATTTACCAGATACTGTTTTTACTATTTTACAAATTTTAATTCATTAATCCTCACAACAACCTATGAGGTTGGTACTAGAATTATGTATATTTTACATATGAGGAAACTGAAGCATGGAGAGGTTGAGTAATTTGCGCATGGCCACATAGTCAGTAAGTAGAATATCAGAGGATTTGAACCCAGGCTGTCTAGACCCAGTGTCCATGTGCTTAACCATCTCATGCCATACACTGTGCTTATTCTTTGACACCTTCTCCCTGATCCATCTAAATTTTTCACATACTGTTGTTGAGTGTAACTTCTAGCTCATTAATAAATTGCAACTGTATTTCCTCTTCTCCATCTCTCTATCCACTGTTGTCATTCCATTCCTCCATCCTTGGTTTCTTCTTCATGAGTTGTTCTTTCCTTCCTTTTTTTTTCTTTTTTCACGTGGCAAATTGGTATAGTATTTTAACTAATTTCTTTCCTTGAGTTTACTCCTTTGAGACATGTTTTCCAACTTCCTCCAGGGCGGTTTTTCTGAAATATAACCTCATATTTTGCTTCCCTGATTAAAAACATTAAGTAGTTTCCCAAAGTTTTTAAGTTAAAACCTAAACTCTTTAAAACAGCTTCCAAAGCCCTGCATGAGCAAGCTTTTTCTGATTTTTCAGATACTCTTGCCATTCCCACACTTGCCTAATTTTTTCATACACACCTCTTGCCACTTTCCCACTTATATCTGACATATCACCCACACTATCTAGCTTTATGATCTATGAAGAATCATCTTACTCTCTGATCCACTGTTTACTCAACTGCAAAGCAATGAGGTTAGACTAGAATATCCCTATGTACCTGCCAGCCCTTAAAAAATCTGTGATCCCGATTCTTGGGTTATCAAGTTTTCCACTCTGGTATATTTAGCTTTCTGGATCCTTTATATGTATCCCCGATAAGTGGTCCTGGATGTAAGTTTTAACTATGTCCTTGGAGGAGGAAAATGTCTTACGTTTTTCTTTTTCGTACTTTGAGATTAATAAGGAATTTCAGTGTATGTTTTTCTTTTGTATACTAATTATTTAAATGCTCTTAGTTCAGAACTGTGTCTGATCTCACCAATTTTAAAAGCTTTAAAAAGGAAAAAGACTAACCTATTTACAAAGAGTCAACAAACCCTAAAAATCAAAGATTAGAATTCAATTTAAAGTTTAGAATCCACAAAGTTTGAATGTGTGTATTAATAAGTAAATTTCCATGATCATTTTGAATACCATCTTTAGCTAAACTGTGTTCATTCGTTCTGGTGACTTATATAGTGATCCATTCATGTTAGCTATATTGAAAGTCTTGCAGCTTTGACGTATGTAAACACTTATTGACTCTGAAGGGCTGGGATTTGTTTCTTGTCCTTTTCAGAGTCAGTGTTTTCCAAATCACTGTTGCAGAAACAACAGGATCTCAATGGCTAGTTGTTTTTGTGCAGAGGGAAAAACATGCTAATGAACTCTGTATGTGGAGGTATGAGTGTGTTTTTGAATTTCAGTTTAGTTTTTTTAATTTACGGTTTTCCTTAAAGAGAACTTGCTTCATTTGTGGAATGTTTTCATAAAATGTGAAGTTTGAGAAGGGGCCCCTAAACAAACGTTTCAGAAGTGAAATTGGTTGCTTTTTGTTTAATGGAAAACAAATTGATCTCTAGTCCAATGCAATACAGGGTTTTCTTGAACAGAATTAGAGACTACGGGAAAGAGGAGAAGGCAGAAAGGGATTATTAGTCCCCTCCTGCCTCTTCCTGCTTTCCGTTACTTGGCTTCTTTTCCCTATTAGAGTGGGCTTTGGAAGCAAGCAGATTAGAGTATGCATCCTGACTCAGCTACTTCCTAGCTGTGATTTGGGGCAAAGTTATTGCCTCTTTAAGCCTCAGTTTCCTCACAGTCAAGTGAGGCTAATAAAAGTGCTTCTCGTGTAGGACTGTAATAAAGGTGAAATGACATAGTGCATGTTAAGAGCTGGACACAATGTAAGCAATCAGTAAATTGTTATTATTGAATATTACTGATGTTGTTCCATGTGTTGATGAAGAATAAAATTATATTTCATACCACACAGCAAATTTAATTCAAAATTACCTGTGTGATCTTTCTCTTCTCTTTTTAAATGTTCTACCTGGCAGTCCCCTGCCTCACTTCCCTTTTTTGTCCTCCTCCCTCACAAAGACTCTTAAATCTTCCCTGTTACCTGAGTAATTCAGTTCTTTCCAAAATGTTTTCCCAGTTAGCAAAATGAAGGCCTTATAGATCACCTAATCTGGCCTTCTTAGAAAGCAGCTCAGCAGACATTCAAGCATGACCTTGTGTTGCTTTTTTGGTCCGTCCATCTCCACCCCACTCCCTATCCTCCCACCTACTATCCAATAAGCAGGTCTCTTGCCAAAAAATGGATTCTGCTACTAAGAACAATAGGATTTCTCCAGTGGTACAATTGTTGTTATCCTCAACCAGCAGAGGATTTAGCTTCAGCGCATATATTTTAAGTAATTGCATTGTTTGATGGTGCCTTTAAGGTCTCTGATCACACACCAGGAAAAAGCTTTTTAGTTTTGGAGGAATGTGCTAACAGGTTAGTTTATTCTGTAGTGACTTTTGCCCGTTTAAATCTCTGTGCTCTGAAGCGTTATAGAAGTTGCTTGGACTTAAAATAATACCTCAAAATAATACCTCTCTATATCGGACTGGAGCAGTATATTTTAAGCAGTATAGCATATTAGAAGAAGCCAGACGTGGATTCATATCCTGGCTCAGACACTTACTGGCTGTGTGATCTTGGGCAAGTGTTTTAACTTCTCTGAACGTCATTGTTATCATCTATAAAAGGCGGATAAAAACATCTACCTCGAAAGGTTATTTTGAGGATTAAATGCAATATAAAACCCAAATCCCTGGTATATAATACACATAATAAGTGTTTCTATAATCATTTATAAGTGCATGTGTATTTTAAAAATTCTCTGTTGAAGAAAATATGTGGAAATACAGTCAAAAGTAATATACAATCTACATCTGAGTATATGTGCCACTAGAAGTTTTTAACTGTCAAGAGCTTAGATATGGCTGCTCTTAATAGCTATTAAGAAGTTAAGTCAACATAGACATGTTAAGAAATGCTCTCTTCACCAGTATTTCTGTGTGGAATTACCATTGGCACTGGGACCACACTGTAGCTCTCTTGTGGAACTACACTGTGTTGGAGACTGTTTTGTAGCAAGGTCTTTTTGGTATTTCCACTTTTAAATCTTTTCTATGATACCTAAGTTGGCCCTATTTAATGCTGAATTCTTGTTTGTTATAAGTAAAGTGATTCTCTTTACCAGAGAAAAATAAATCCTACAGCTTGAAAAGGAGATGGAAGAGGAAAAAAAGTCACACCAAAATAATAGTTTTTTTCTCATGAAATACAGCTTCTGCGCACTTTCACAAGCAAGCACTTGCCAGAGAATTCTTGACAATTAAATGTTGCCCCCTGCCCTTTTTTAGAGGTAGATCTTCAGTACAAAACAGCTGTCAAAATAACAAATGAATCTAATGTGAGCTGATAAAAAAAATACAAAACTAGCTTCAGACTCTTCTTATGTGAATAGCATGTTGTATATGGGATTTGCTGGAATTTAGTCAGATTTCTTTATAGTCACTGAAAAGAAGGAAAGTCCCACTCTCAAAGACATTGGAATGATCTAACTCTCAATTCTGGAGCATGTCTTTTCCTGAGACCTGAGGGTTCCAATAATACTTGCTGCTTAAAGTGGTGTGCAGGAATTATACTTTGTTTTGAATCAAGGTTCTCATTGCTCTTGATCTTCAGGGGCCACTGCTAACTATCTTTTGCCATCAGATGTTTTCCTCAGGATCTTTGAGCCTATCAACCTGGCTTGCTTTCTTGACTCTACCAAGAGGACTGTTGACTTACCAGCCTTGCCAAAGGGAAAGGAACACTGGGGAGTGAGTGCCCTTCCTACCACGCTGACTTCTTCACTTGGTCTGGGGCACCCATACCCACTTCAGCTAGTCAAGGGCCACTCATTATTCAAATCTCAGATTAAGCATCATTTTATCCAGGAAACTTTTTCTGACACACAGAATAGGTGGAGTTCCCTTAGCATAAGCTCTAATTGTTCCCTCTACTTTCCCTTCGTAGTGGTTATCACATTATGTCATTATAGTAAGTTGACCCATATGCAGTTGCTGTTTATGTTAGTCAAAAATGGTCAAGTATTGGCAGTTTCTTATGGTCCAACCTAAAATACTTATTTGTGGAGTTAATTTCTCTCTCCCTTACAATACCATAAGCTCCATGAGGTCAGAATCCAGTCTGTCTCTTTACCTCTGTGTCCTCAGTATCTAGCAAAATGTCTGTCATATAGCAGTTGCTCCATAAACATTTGTTGAATGATGAATGAGTGAATGAATGGATATCACCTGAATACCAATTTCAAGGATGTTATGTAAACTCTTGAAACAAGTATTCAAGATACTTCAGACTAGGAAAATTACACTGTGTGTGGAGGGACGGGCATGCTTTATCGTGGGTGGGAAGGACTATTCTTTCTACAAGTGACTCAGCTTCTTCACAGTAGATACCCTTATGTGCCCTAGGGTGGTATACACTTGCCCACCACACATACACTCCCGAGTCAGAATTACTGTTGTATGTTTCTGTCACTGATGGATATCTATCATCTCCCTCAGGAATTTTGCACCAAAGCAAACAAAAAGTTTGAATACAACTACTCTAGCTTCTAATGATTCCTACTTCCCTGGTCAACCTTATCTCCACTATGCTTTTGGATGAAACTTGCACTCAAGCCAAACCTCTCTGCTTGCTGTTCTCCACGTACATTTTGGACTTCTTTTCATTTGCATCCTTGCTCATGCTTCTGTCTTCTATCATTTGCTATCCCACCCATATTTCAAAGCCCAATTCATAAGTCCTTCCTCTTCCTGAATCCTTTCATGACTGGTCAAGGTAAAGTTTCTCTTTTAAACTTCTAGAACACTTACTATGTGTCCCATGCAGTGTTCTCATCACTTAGTTACTGCCTGGTTTGACAGTAATTTGGTCATGTGAGGATCTGTTATTCTCTTCATACCCTGCCCATTCTTACCCCTCATTATCAGTGATTTGGGAGAGTGGGGACTTGGAGAAAAACATGCCTGCTTTGAAGAAATTATATCAATAAATTTATGTTTAAAGAACTTAAAACATACTTGTTTTGTTATACAAAGTACAGAAAGTTCATGAGATTTTTATGTATAGCAAAAGGAAGCATTCATTTTAAAAGTTGAGAAATACTTCAAAAGGGAAAATAACAAGGCACCATAGATAATATGTAACTAGAAGGAGGTTAAAAAGTGCCCTGGCCTGGGGGACAGAAGAAATGGCATACATAGCCCCTCTCCTCTTATACCCACTGAAAGTCAGGACAACGCAACGATATAGAGAGGAGATTTTTGGTGACACACATGGTCACTAAAAACTCTCTTTATCTCTTTTCTTTCTCTTTCCTAAGAGCAGCAGTTTGGGCTGTCAGATTTGGAGATGAGCAGTTTAGGACTGAGGTGATTTTGCTTCAAAGATACCTTAGATGCAGAGGTTTTGTTTCAGAGTCCATCTTACACTTCAGAGTGAGGTGAGTAGAGCTGGAAGTTTTTCAGTTTCCCTTTAAATGATCAGCCTAGATTCTGCAAGTGGGAGAGGAGGTAGGAAGCAGGGCAGAAGCTCTGTCCATCCAAAGAGACTCGTTTGGGTGGAGCGCCTTTTAGGCTGCTCTTTCTAGATGTGATTTTATCGTAAACAATTAGACAGATGCAGTATCAGTAAATGCTAGAGAACCACCAAGGTGTCTTTTCTCTCCAAGTAAATTATCAGGTTCTTGAAAATAATGGTCATAACTTGTACTTATATGAAACAGTGCATTATAAACAGTAAATTTTCAACAAATATTTCATTGAATAACAGAAATTAGGCACTGGAAGGGCCCTAGGAATCACATAATTCAACCTCTTCATTTTATATTTCATTAATTCAACAGACAATTATAATGTGACTACTCTGTACCAGGTACTTTGTCCACAGAAGACGCAAAGACAAATAAGACAATAATTGTGTTTGGGGGGATTACAGCATGAGAAAACTGAAGCTCATAGAGGTAAGTTCACTTATTTAAAACCATGAAGCCTAGGGTAGACCTGGCCATGCACAGTTTAGTGCTCTTTTCTTTAAAAAAGTGCCTTTGTTGTGTCCATGGTGATCAACCCTACCTCACTCTGGATCCTGGATACTGGTACCTGCTGCCTCCCTAATTTGAGAAAGTTATTTCTTGCTCCTGTTCTAACCCTAGAAGAGGAGATGCAATTAGTAAAGTCTGGCGCTTCATTAGCCCTCATTATGTGTAAGTTAAGAATTCCTTCTTATAGGAAGTTTACTTTTTGTCTTACTTTGTTGCATTCAGTTGCAAAAAGATTTGCATATCTGAGCCATTAGCTTAAGTTTTTCCTCTACTTTATGTCTTTTTAATCAGGTTTCCCTTCATCTAAACCTATGCCTCATTTTTAGGAAAACTCCCTCTAAAGAGCACCCTCTTTTCATTTTATCAAAAATATTTTTATTTATAGCAAATGTTTTTCAAGAAAATTGTGGTAAATTTTAAAGATACAGAATATGAAGGAAAGAAGATAAGAATCACCATAATAGCACATACCCAGAAATAACTACTCAACTTTCAGATATATTACTTTAATTTTGAGGTGGAGTAATAGTGGAATAATTCCATAATCTTTAATTCTGCAGTCTGCTTTTTCCCCTCAATAATATATTCTGAATATCTATTCTTATTAATAATTATTCTTCAATATAAGTTAAATTTATTGGTTATATAATGTTGCATTTTATAGAAGTTTCTTTTTCTGTCATGTGACTGCTGTGTGCCAGGCATTATGCTTTTTTTAAATTGAAGTATAGTTTATTTACAACATTGTGTTAGTTTTTGGTGTGTGGCAAAGTGATTCAGTAATACATATATATATACATATTCTTTTCCATTATGGTTTATGACGGGATATTGAATATAGTTCCCTGTGCTATACAGTAGGACCTTGTTGTTTATCTACTTGTTGTTTGTAGTAGTTTGTATCTGCTAATCCCAAACTCCTAATTTATCCCTCCCCCACCCCCTTTCCCCTTTGGTAACCATAAGTTTGTTTTCTATGTCTGTGAGTCTGTTTTGTAAATAAGTACATTTGTGTCATATTTTAGATTCCACATATAAGTGATAGCATATGGTATTTGTTTTTCTCTTTCTGACTTACTTCACTTAGTATGACAATCTCTAGGTTCATCTGTGTTGCTGCAAATGGCATTATTTCATTCTTTTCTGTGGCTGAGTAGTACTCCATTGTATATATAATATATACCACATCTTCTTTATCCATTCATCTATTGATGGAGATTTAGGTTGCTTCCATGTCTTGGCTCTTGTAAATAGTGTTGCAATGAACATTGGGGTGCATGTGTCTTTTTGAATTATGGTTTTCTCTGAGTATATGTCCAGTAGGGGGATTGCAGGATCATATGGTAGTTCTAGTTTTAGTTTTTTAAGGAACCTCCATACTGTTCTCCACAGCGGCTGCACCAATTTACATTCCCACCAACAGTGTAGGAGGGTTCCCTTTTCTCCACACCCTCTCCAGCATTTGTTATCTGTAGACTTTTTCATGACGGCCATTCTAACCGGTGTGTGGTGGTACCTCATTGTAGTTTTGATTTGCATTTCTCTAATAATTAGCAATGTTGAGCATCTTTTCATGTGCCTATTGGCCATCTGTATGTCTTCTTTGGAGAAATGTCTATTTAGGTCTTCTGCTCATTCTTTGATTGGGTTGTTTGTTTTTTTGTTATTGAGTTGTATGAGCTGTTTGTATATTTTGGAAATTAAGCCCTGGTCTGTCACATCATTTGCAAATATTTTCTCCCAGTCGGTAGATTGTCTTTTCGTTTTGTTTATGGTTTCAAGGAATTGTACTTTAATGAACAGGCATTTTGTGTAAAAAGAATTCTAGTGAAGGATTTAAGTATAGTCTATAGTTAAACAGCTGACTCCAGATTCCACTTACAGAAAAATATGTTTTTTGGGGAAATTCCTTGGTAAGAATCTTGAAAGTGGAGGGTTGAATGTCTGAGAATGCGAGTTGGGAGCAAACCTGGTGTGAAAATATTGCTTAACTCCTTTGTACAAGAAATTGGAATATAGGGCTGGAGGTAGAGGTGGGGTGGGGGGCTAAAGAAATAACAGGATAGGAGAGAGAGAGGAAGAAGTTAGGCAACATGTGAGAAGGCCAGAACCTTAAGGATGTGTCCAGTGACATAATATCAGTGGTAGGGTAGAGGACCTTGTTTTTCTCTTTCTGACTTACTTCACTTAGTATGACAATCTCTAGGTTCATCTGTGTTGCTGCAAATGGCATTATTTCATTCTTTTCTGTGGCTGAGTAGTACTCCATTGTATATATAATATATACCACATCTTCTTTATCCATTCATCTATTGATGGAGATTTAGGTTGCTTCCATGTCTTGGCTCTTGTAAATAGTGTTGCAATGAACATTGGGGTGCATGTGTCTTTTTGAATTATGGTTTTCTCTGAGTATATGTCCAGTAGGGGGATTGCAGGATCATATGGTAGTTCTAGTTTTAGTTTTTTAAGGAACCTCCATACTGTTCTCCACAGCGGCTGCACCAATTTACATTCCCACCAACAGTGTAGGAGGGTTCCCTTTTCTCCACACCCTCTCCAGCATTTGTTATCTGTAGACTTTTTCATGACGGCCATTCTAACCGGTGTGTGGTGGTACCTCATTGTAGTTTTGATTTGCATTTCTCTAATAATTAGCAATGTTGAGCATCTTTTCATGTGCCTATTGGCCATCTGTATGTCTTCTTTGGAGAAATGTCTATTTAGGTCTTCTGCTCATTCTTTGATTGGGTTGTTTGTTTTTTTGTTATTGAGTTGTATGAGCTGTTTGTATATTTTGGAAATTAAGCCCTGGTCTGTCACATCATTTGCAAATATTTTCTCCCAGTCGGTAGATTGTCTTTTCGTTTTGTTTATGGTTTCAAGGAATTGTACTTTAATGAACAGGCATTTTGTGTAAAAAGAATTCTAGTGAAGGATTTAAGTATAGTCTATAGTTAAACAGCTGACTCCAGATTCCACTTACAGAAAAATATGTTTTTTGGGGAAATTCCTTGGTAAGAATCTTGAAAGTGGAGGGTTGAATGTCTGAGAATGCGAGTTGGGAGCAAACCTGGTGTGAAAATATTGCTTAACTCCTTTGTACAAGAAATTGGAATATAGGGCTGGAGGTAGAGGTGGGGTGGGGGGCTAAAGAAATAACAGGATAGGAGAGAGAGAGGAAGAAGTTAGGCAACATGTGAGAAGGCCAGAACCTTAAGGATGTGTCCAGTGACATAATATCAGTGGTAGGGTAGAGGACCTTTAAAAACAAAAGTCAATAATATTCAATGTTTCATTTTTTTATGTAGCTACAATATAAAATCTTTTCCCCTTCTCAAACCTCCAATAATGTCTGTTATACCTCTCTAATCTTGTAGTTCAGTTTACAAGGAATGAATTGCTGTAGGTCTAAAGGGAAATGTAGTTTTGCCCTATAACAACTTTGCTGATGCTTTGTGGAGATTAGAGCATTCAATCAGCAGAGACGTGGTCTAGCAGTTCCAAGAAGTGACTGCAAAAAAAAAGGGAACAGAGGTCAAAGAGACTAAATAATACAGACAAAAAGTAATTTTAACCTGTTTAAAGAGTGGCCATTTGACAAACTCCTGCTTTTTACTAGAAATACACTAGAGAAGTAATCTTGGGATGTTGAAAGATGTTAGGAAGCAGACATCAAGGTTAGATAATACAGTGTGATAAGTTCTATAGTAGAGGCATGATCAATATCTTTGTTGGGTCTAATGTGAATTGACATTTACATATAAAGAGTCCCCATAGCAACCCTCAATTAAACTTTGATTCCAAACTAGGAGTTAGGAAATTCATGGCTGTAGGAGACATATTTTTCCACTAAAACGCCTATTATCTTTCTTAGAACAACTTTGTCAATAGCCTTCCTACAGAACTTAAAAACATTTCTGAAAAGATAGCAAGATTCATCAATAAAGATGATACTATCTTTATACTATCTTTTAGATACTATCTTTTTAGTATCTAAATGGATATCTTTTTCTGCCTGTTTCCAAAAGACCCAGCTTGTTTCTTCGCTGGTGTGGTGTTTTGATGACACCTATATGAATCATGATTATCTTTATTTGGGCTTCAATGATAGTGCACTGCCCTCTAGTAATATAATGAAAACCTATTTTAACAGCTTGCCATCATACTATTAGATATAGCATGGGTCAAGACCTAGTCCCCAAATAAGATGACTTTGTATAGTAGAAGCCTGATATAATATGGTTAACCTGGCAGGAGGTCGTACTCCTACATCCCAATACCAGCATTATAAAGGAGTTCTGCTGTATTGGTTTAATTGATGTGTTATGCTGATTAAAGATATGTGCCTTAATGCTGTCTCTTTCCTTTCCACTGCAATGAAATGTAACCTCTGGAGTTACTATGAAGTGTTGGTTGTTTATAGTGTCTTTCTAACTGACAGACAATATCCCAGATTCTACTGTTGATTGCAACTATGACAGGGATAGACTCATCTGGAGGTCTAGAATATATGGAAGCAGAATATATTCTGCTTGAGATTAAAATATAGAACACAAGGATAGGTATCAGAAAAAACATTCTAAGTAGTTTTCCCTCCCAAAGGAAGCAGTTTGAAGTCAGATTTCAAATCTGAATAGAGTTATAGAAATTGAGAGCCAAGATGCAAAGTCAAATAAGACAGGAATGAACTGGAGTAGAAAAGTGAGGAAGTGCAAAGCAGTGAAAGGAAGATGAACTTGGAGTAATTTATGACTTGAAGCCTAGAGAGATATGGAAATTCTTTGTTTTGTTCTAGAGACTTCTGACGTAGTCATGTTGAGGATAATTTAAAGCAGGGTTTCTCAACCTCAGCATTAGTGTCATTCTGGACCAGATAATTCTTGGTTGTGGGGTGTTGCCCTATGCACTGTAGGATGTCTAGCAGCATCCCTGGCCTCTGCCTACTAGATGCCAATGCCCCCACCCGATTGAGTTCCTATAAACCAAAAATGTCTCCAGACATTGACAAATGCCTCTTTGTGGAAGAGAGTAAACTTGGCTAGTTGAGGACCACTGACTGAAGGCATTGACAGAAAGAAAATAGTTAAGAGAGTTAAAATATACTCCACTTAGGCTATATTTCCCACATATAGATAAACTCATAATAGTGTCTTACTGTCATCCTCTCCACCTCATATTTCTAAAGTTGTGCTATCTCTTTTTTTCCCTCCTCTGAAAATTAAGACTATTGTTTACACTTTCCCTGTGGTTAGAGTAGTTCAGAAAATAGAGTGTTGATAAATTCCATGTGTTCCTTAGGTCATGATATATATTCAGGGACTACTTTCAAATGAAGAATGGTGTCAATCAGGCAAGGAAATCCTTGGAGGAATTTCTGACTTTCGGACATTCTCAGATGTGTCTGGAAAAAAGTTCTAAATAGATACAAAGGTAATTCTATTCAAATATATTTTTGATGGGTTTTCTGTTTACTTGGTGCCCCAGCTTAGCTGTGCGATATAAGCTCTCTGCATGTATGAGTATTTCTGTGCATGTGTGTTGATTTTCTGAGTTTTGTTAGAATTTACTTCTGTTTGTTCTTACGGAGAATAAAAATGGAAAATAAAACAATACAGCTGCCCCCATTGACACTACTATCCTAATGTTATTTTGGTCTTGAATCTGTCTAGTTCTTGGCAGTTTCTTTAACTTTTCAACCATTTCATCCAAGGAAGCTGAAAATATTACATGAAATGTTTTCCTTATTTGTTTGTAAGCTGGGTTTTTAGAATTCAAGCAATGATCCCAAACTGTCATATTCCATTGATTTCTACAATTACTCATTTTAATAACTTCTCTTGGACAGCAGGGGATCATCTGTGGTGTTGCAAAACAGCATTACCTTTTGTAACTCAAAAACATTTTTACTGACGTGAAGATTTATTGGCCTAAACTATTTATAATGCTTTGTTCTATTTGTTCTAAACATTAGCCAAGGTACATACTAGCATTCTTATTGCAGAACAGGGTAGGTTACTATTAGTCCCTTATCCTTTGTTGACAGAACATTTGAGACTTCTTTTTCTTTTCAATGCTATTACTTTTCACAATATTTTGTTTCTTACATGGAGGATTTTGAAGAGCGTTTTTAAGACCAAATTTGTCCTGAAACTGAAGTATTTGACTTCTGGATTAATTTTCCATCTTGAAATAGAATATCTAATAAAAGTTCCCAAACCTGTAATTTTTAGTAGAGTAGATGATATGAAATGTGGTGGATGAGGTGGACATTTCTCTAAAATGGTAAAACCATCCCCAAATTGCAAAAGTGCCTTGTTGTGCACAAATATAATCACTATGTGAAGATCCACTAAATGAAAATGTACTTTTACAAACAGTTTATATCAACCAGATGGGCCTTTGGCCCGGTTTTATTTTTTTTTTAACTATAGAATTGTGTTCATTATAAGCATTTAAATACAGAAATGTGTAGATATTAAAAGTGAAAGGATATTATTTACCGCTACTCCTCTGCCCAGTTCCACTCTCCTAAAATCACTGCTGATGACCGTTTGGTGTATAATTTTTAGAATGTTGTTCAAGGTATACAAAAATAACCTGTCATGAGGTATCTTTTCATGATATACACACATCTACCCACCCTACTAACCAACACACACAGTTTTTAAATGATTGCTTTAATATTTCATTCTATGGGTGTAGCATAAATTTTTAAACTAATCATTAATGTTAGAAATTTATTTATACCATTTTGTTATTTTACAGATGATGCTTCAGTATATATCTGTGTTCTCTAAAATGACTGAGGGTTCCGTGAGAGTATGAGCTATATTTTGTTTATTTGTTTATTAGAGGTTCAACTGTCACTGCCTCTAGATCTCCAGTTAAAGTCTATTCTACTCACTTGCCTTGCACAAATGCCACTGTGTGAGGTGAACAAGGGGGAGTTGGATTAGGATGAAGGAGAAGAAGTGATGTCTGATAACTGGTTGGAGACTGGGCAGTGATAAAGGAGCAGCAGCAGAATGCATAGTAGAAAAGAAAATACAGCAAAAGCCATAAATCAGAACCAGAGAGGATTATAAAAAACTTAAATTCCCAGGCTATGCAGAAATATTAGAGGAGTATATTAGACTCACATGGCAACTGGCCTTTCAAGCGAAATTTACCTGGACCATAAGTGGAAGGTAAATTGCATTTGATGTCTAAGTGTTAATGAGAAGTATTTTACATGCTTTAAAACTTGAAAGTGATCCATCTAAGATATATATATAAACAAGAAACAAAGAACCTAGATTTCAGTTTACATGAGAACATGGGCCAGGCTTATTTTGTCTACCACTTTAACTTACATATATTAAGCAGCATGCTAAATATTTTTTTAAGGAAGAAATAAAAGGGAAGAAGGGAGGGAGGAAGAGGACGGGAGGAAGGAAGGAAACTTATGGATAACATAATTCCAAACACAGCTTCATTTTAGCATAGGAAAATAAAGGTTCAAATAGAAAGATCTATTTAAAGATTTGGAGAACGTTTTGAAATATTAGGTACATCCCTAATTTATGAATGTATGATTATATTCTTTAATAACATATCCCTCAGTAGGCCTATGAAAGATCAAATATTGACCTACATTATTTTTGCATTTAGTAAATATTATTTATTGGACAGCTACTGTGTATGCAGCGTCCTCTGTTGTGGGAGACACGTGGCTTTTGCCTTTAAGGAATTTATAATCTAGGCTTAAACACACATGCACATAATTTAAATGACTTAAGACAACAGAAACAACAGCAGTGGGCCACAGTGGGAAAAAGACCATGAGTTTTTGAAAAAGATTTAAGTTCAAATACTGGCTAGTCATGTAACCTTGGCATGATACATACTACTCTAGATCTCAGTTTCCTCATTTATAAAATGAGGAAATTAAAATATTATCTACCTCAAAGGGCTATAGTGAAAAATCAGGTAATGTAGTTAAATGCTTAGCATAGTGCCTGAAACACTGTAAGCACCTAATAATGAGGATATGAATATTACGGTTATTACCTACCAATAACAGTGAACACAAGATACGTCTTTAAACCATATATGATTAAGTGCCAAATGAGGACTGTAGATGAGAGGTCAGCACATTTTTCTTTTTTTTTTTTTTGTGAAAGAGCAAGTAGTAAATACATTAGAATTTGTAGACTCTAGATGATCCCTGTCACATATTCATTATTTTTGTTTATAATTCTTTAAAAATATAAAAGCTACTCTTAACTCACAGGCTGTACAAGAACAGGTTTGCAGCTGGATTTAACCAGAGACCGTATTTCGCCAACCCCTGCTTTAGACGATAAAGTACTGTAGGATCTCAAGAAAGATACTAGCAGCATGCTGAGTTTATTGTAAAAGGTGAGTCTTGATCTGTGTCTTAGAGAATCAATGGACCATAAGTATAATTTCGGATGGTAATTCTTATCTTCTTAGAGCAACTGATAAAAATGTTGCTCAGTGTGTCACTCTGAAAAATGCATGGACTACTGAATGTAAATAACTGAAAACAGAATTTAGGAATAGGCTTTTAAAGCTTTGGGCACTCAGTGAGTTTCTTGGACCTACGAATGTGGATGGCATTCTTTGGGTATTACCCCTTCTGTGAGATCTCCCACAGTATATTTTTTCTGTATACAAACCATTTGTTTATTTCATAAGGATTCAACATTGAGAATTCAGCATATTTGAAAGATGAGTACAAATATAACAATAATTGCTAACAATAATTTCTTTATGCCAGGTAATGTTCCAAATCACTCACATTCATTAACTTATTTAATCCTTACAATAACCTTATGATGTATCTAATGTTGTTATTACCCCCATTTTACAGAAGAGGAAACTGAGGCTTAAAGAGTATAGGCAGATTATCCTATGTCTCACAGATAATGAGTGGCAGAGGTGAGATGTAAGCACAGGTAGTCTGGCTCTGGAACCTATACTCATACAATACCTTTTCTAGTGGGCTCTGATTCATTAGTGGTCTTAGGCAGCTGAGATTGAAACTCAATTTTATAGAATTAAAAAATAAGGCTAGCATATTTCCTGCCATATTATTTTTATCAATATATTTTGAAAGATATACTGAAGTAAGACAATTTTTTTCTGGCCATCCACAAATTTCTATAGTGTTTCACTTACCTATAAAACAGAGTGATAAACACTGTGGTTGGGGGGAATGCCATGATGTTATAATGTCATCCTCATTTTACAAATGAGGAAACTCAGATTTGGGGAGATACAGCAGCTTGTCCAAGGTCACATAGCTAGTCAAATGGCAGACCCAGGATTTGACCCTAAGCCTGTCTGATGCTAGAGCCCAAGCTTTAACCATCTTACATACTGCCCCCAAACAATTTACAGTCTAGTTGGGAAAATAAGGGAAATTATTACTAATAGTACCTAATGGCATTTATGAGATGAATAGACATGAAGTGCTGTGAAAATTCAGTGGAAGGAGAGAGAACTTTGAGCTGTGGTAGACACAGAGGAGGTGCTGGTGATGTTAATTTTTATACCAGTCAGTCCAAAATTAGCAAAGCACAAGTTGCAAAGTGGGAGTGGGATGTGAATGGCAAAAATACTGGAGATATGCTAGATGATTTAAGACAATGGCACATTGGAAAGGGTTGCTTCTGCTGTAATTTATTGTTATGGAAACAATATACACTAACAGTAAATGTTTAAAAAAAAAAAAGAACCAAAGACTGAAGGAGAGAGGGCAGTGACATCTGAAATTTATCTCCAAAACATTAAATAATCAATTGTACTAAAAGCTTTGAGCAGGAGAGTTAAAGATGATAGCATTTTGCTACAATACTATCCTTTCATAAATAATAAAAGATTAGAATTAGCAGTGGTATATTTTTAAAAAAGGAACACTAGCTGAGTGGATACTGTCAAAGTTTAACAATATGCTTATGATTTAACAGTTTTCATGTTATGGAAACAGGATTTTTATACTAATAATTTTTTGGCATCTTAAAAATGTCACAGCATTTTAAACATCATTGTTGCAATCATCTGTATTTGCCCCATATTATATTTTGATTTTTTTAGGCCCATAAGTGGATATAATTTAATAATATCTCTAAAATATGCCATTATCCATCAAGGAGTATGATATTATCTTGTCCCATGCATTTCTCTGATATTCTATTGAAGAGTATGTCTGATATCTTTTGTAACTCCTGATAAGGTTTTTTTTTTTTTGTATTAGAAGGTCATTACAAATCTCTGAATAGATAGATGAAACTGTTAATTTACCTGTCAAGAGAGGGCCACAGATGTGTCTGAAAGAGATGTACTAATGGCATGGCACTAATGTAATTTCACAAACGACTTGATGGAGCACATAAAGCATATTTCCTCTATTAAATACACATAGCATGGCATTATATCTTGCCTTACAGGCTGTGAAAAATATTTTTAATCAGCTAAAAGATGAAGAGACTCTTCAAGGTTATGCAGATTAAGTTATAAAAAGCCCTTAAGCGCATAATCCTCAGTGAGTATTCAGGAAGGAAAATTTCAATCAGGGATGTTTGTTTAGACTGACAACATTTGTGAGTTTAAGTTTCCAAGAGGATTTTAAAGGGAAAATTAGAATGTGAGTGTCATTCTTAAAAACCAAAATAGGGAAAATGCAAAGTTATTCAATGCTTATGTTCATTAAAATATATTTACTGAACCGGGATCCTAGGTTGCTGACCTCCCTTCTAGTCTGGATCAGAACACAATTGTAGCTATAGTTGCTTTTGTTTGTTTTTAATTACCTGACCACCTACAAATATTTCTCACTGTCCTTGAGATTGTGATCACCACTTCCTTCTCTTAAGAGCAAGTAATTACCAAAATGCCTTTAAGTACCAACTTGCTGACCTCAAATAAAGAACCTTTTATACTTCATTGATTCATTCATTGATTCATTCACTTATTTACTCAACAAATCTATCTTTAACTTTTATAATATACTCAGCACTCTAGTAGTCACTTGAGATATAATGGGCTTCAAAGTACTTCTACATGTCAATTATGCCTCAGAAAAAAAAAAAACAACTTATGTAACACTGAGCTTTTTAGGAAATAGGCTAGGCCTTAGACTGAGAATGTAGCAGGTAGAGGTTCTGGCCCCTTAATAAATAATTGATGGGGGTGCTGCTGTTCTACCTTGGGAAGAATATTATGCAAAAACTGGGAAACTGGACTTAAGGTAGAGTCTGGGGAGTTAGACATGCCTGGAATTAATCAAAAGTCCTCTAAACCAGGAGGTTGAGTCAGAAGTCAAAGAACCTCCAGTCACCTGAGATGAGAGGCAAGCCGAAGGTCTTCCAGCCAGGGAATCAATCTCCAGGACCCCTAGTTTAACTTCTGAGCTGCCCACTCTTATCTTGCCCCTGATAATAAATAACGATAGGTATCATGAAAGTTGATGGCCAGGGAATTGAGGACCCTGACCCTGAAGACCCTGAAGCACTGTAAGGTCTTTAATCATCCAAGAATGATTAAAATTCTTTTCAATATATTTTTCTTCCCAAAGTAAGAGAAACAAACCTTCAAGAAGAAGTGAATCTAAAATTAGTTTCCACTTTATATTAAAATATTCTGAGAACTCCATCAGGGTCCCAGGAACTGAATGTTGGGCCCGGCTGCATTACTTCTGAACCGTGTGATCATGTACACATCACATAACTTTCTGGAGCTGTAGTTTCCATCTATAAAAAAAGGATGCTCAAACTGGGCCAGCCTGACATTTGGAGTTGTGTTAGGAGAATCTAATGATATTAAACTTGAGAGCATTTTAAATTTGTTCAGCAATATACAAATGTAAGGAATTTTTACTTGAGAGTATCTCAGGCTCTGAAAAAGTCTGCTTTAGTACTTAAGCAGCAAGTTCCTTAAGAGTCTCATGTGAAAGTTATTACAGTAGTTGAAAGTATTTTAAAAGTTTATAATAAAACTGGAAATGACAGATATTCTCATTTTATTATGCAGGAGATAGAATTGCCAATCGTCAGGTGACTTTAGGACTGCTTCTTTTATTCTTAATAAATATACTGTGTACTGACTCTATGTAATACCTGTTCACAAAGAGTTGAAAACATTTATAGCTATGCTGTCCCCCTCTTTGTCGAAGGTGTTTTGTCTAATAGGTTGAAGTAAAGGCCATTGTACTGTATCAGACACAGCAGTGCATTATCTACTCAGGGCAGTAGGACAGAAATAATAAAGGCCAGAGATCTAGTTAATGATCAACGCCACTAAGATTTTGCAGCATAGAAAGTATAGCAGTACATCCAGAATGAAAATAAAAGCAGTAAAACCAAAACATACAATTATATAGGACCCAAAGTTGTCCGGGGATGTTGTTCTTCTGGAATGTAAATGTAGGCATGACTATGATCCCCTCTTTTTTTCCACCCTACTTTTTTTATATATATATATATATAAATTTATTTATTTATTTATTTTTGGCTGCGTTGGGTCTTCTTTGCTGTGCGCGGGCTTTCTCTAGTTGCGGTGAGCGGGGGCTCCTCTTTGTTGCGGTCCGCGGGCTTCTCATTGCAGTGGCTTTTCTTGTTGCCGAGCACGGGCTCTAGGTGCGCGGGCTTCACTAGTTGCAGCATGCAGGCTCAGTAGTTGCGGAGCTCAGGCTCTAGAGCACAGGCTCAGTAGTTGTGGCTCACGAGCTTAGTTTTTCCGCAGTATGTGGGATCTTCCTGGACCAGGCCTCGAACCCATGTCCCCTGCATTGGCAGGCAGATTCTTAACCTCTGCACCATCAGCAAGTCCCTCCACCCTAATTTTTAATAAAATTTGTGTACACTAAATTTACAGGTACTTTTTATGGTATACAGTTATGTTAGTTTTGACAAATCATAGAGTTGTGAAACCATTGCCAAGATCAAGATACAGAATAGTTTCTATACCCCAAGAAAACTGCTTCATGCTGCCCCTTTGTAGTCAAATTCTTCCTCCTATTCTTAACTCCTGTCAATCCATTCTCTGTCCCTATAGTTTTGCCTTTTCCAGAATGTCATATAAATCAAGTCATACCTAGAGTACATTGCCTTTTCAATCTGGCTGCTTTCACTTAGCATATAATGCATTTGAAATTCATTCACGATGTTACATTTATCAGTAACCCATTCCTTTGTATTGCTGATTAGTATCCCATTGTATGAATTTCCTACAGTTTGTTTATAAATTCATCTGTTGATGGATACCTAGGAGTTGGATGGCTGGGTCACATGGGAAGTATATATTTAACATTACCAGAAACTACCTGATTGTTTTCTAAAGTGGCTGTACCATTTTCCATTCCCACCTGCAACGCATGAGAGCTCCAGTTGCTCTGTATACTCTCCAGCATTTGGCGTTGTCATTCTAATAGATGCATAGTAGTATCTCATCAAGATCGTTATTTGTGCTTTTTTCCCTAATGATTAGTTAGACTGAATACCTATTTGTGTGCTTATTTGCCATCCATATAACTTCTTTGGTGAACTGTTTCTTCATGTGTTTTACTTATTTTTAAAATTAGGTTTTCTTGTTTTTAATCTCTAAGAGTTCTTTACATATTCTGGATATAATCCTTTGTCAGATATATGATTTGCAACTATTTTCCCTCAGAATGAAGCTTATCTTTTCATCCTCTTTTTTTTAACATCTTTATTAGAGTACAGTTGCTCGACAATGGTGTGTTAGCTTCTGCTTTACAAGAAAGTGAATCAGCTACACACACACACACACACACACATCCCCACATCTCCGCCCTCTTGCGTGTCCCTCCCTCCCACCCTCCCTATCCCACCCCCCACAGGTGGTCACAAAGCACCGAGCTGATCTCGCTGCGCCATGCAGCTGCCCCCCACCAGCCATCGGTTCTACACCTGGAAGTGTATACACATGTCCATGCCACTCTCTCACCCTGTCCCAGGCTCCCCTCCCCCTCCCCCTCCCTGTGTCCTCAAGTCCATTCTCCAGTAGGTCTGCGTCTTTATTCCCGTCCTGCCCCTAGGTTCTTCATGACCA
>NC_041234.1:94671096-94675120 GCF_002837175.3 Physeter macrocephalus
TTTTAAGGAACCTCCATACTGTTCTCCATAGTGGCTGTATCAATTTACATTCCCACCGACAGTGTATGAGGGTTCCCTTTTCTCCACACCCTCTCCAGAATTTATTGTTTATAGATTTTTTTATTGTTTCCAATTGAATTTATTTATTTATTTATTTATTTTAAACATCTTTATTGGAGTATAATTCCTTTACAATGGTGTGTTAGTTTCTGCTTTATAACAAAGTGAATCAGTTATACATATACATATGTTCCTATATCTCTTCCCTCTTGCATCTCCCTCCCTCCCACCCTCCCTATCCCACCCCTCTAGGTTGTCACAAAGCAGCGAGCTGATCTCCCTGTGCTATGCGGCTGCTTCCCACTAGCTATCTATTTTACATTTGGTAGTGTATATATGTCCATGCCACTCTCTCACTTTGTCCCAGCTTACCCTTCCCCCTCCCCGTGTCCTCAAGTCCATTTTCTAGTATGTCTGCGTCTTTATTCCCGTCCTGCCACTAGGTACCTATTAAGTGCCAGGCACTATACCATGTATTTTATGATGCATTATTTCATTCTGTAATGTTGGTAGAAACTAGAGCAAAAACTAAACCATTTATGTTAGTTACCATTAGAACTAAGCCCAGGACCAATCTGCTGGGGAGTGTTAAACTGCATACAATTTTCCAAAGCCTTTAACTTCTAAGATGAATATTTTTTGTTCTGGTGCTATTTTATATCTTGAAATTGAATCCAATTAGTTTTATGAAGTCTGACTCTCAGCTCACTTTTTTTTTTTTCACAAAAGTAAACTGAATTTTTAAATTGAATTTTCAAAAGGATCCAAAGATTATTGACACCTACTGGTCAGCAGAAGCTGTATCCCATTTGGCTGGAATCTGACTATTTACATCAACAAAGACCTCCCTTGGAAAACCTAATCTACTAATTAATATAATATAAAGTCTGTAAAGATTTTATTTATTTTCTTATTTGATATCACAGGCTTTAATTTCAGTGGCTGGAAGATCATTTTAAAACCACCAGAACAAGGAATCACTGATCTAATTTTGAAAATTGTGACCATGGACCAGGAAACACTAAATAAGTGTTTGAGTATTTTCCCTCACTCTACAGCATGTCTTGTAAAATTATGCACAGTGACAAAGTGGACTGTTTTGATGTACTGCCTGCAAAAAAGGGATCAGGGTGTATAGACATAAAACTTGTTTAGTTCAAAATATCAGGAAAGTAGCAGCCTTTTCAATTGCTCTTTCCAATCTTCAATAGTAACTTTGTTTTGATTGCATCAGAAACTGCCTTCCTTGTCTTGGTATTCTTTGTAGCTGCTTAAATAGATTTATTCCAGAGAGTAATCCTTATTTTCATCACTGTCAAATGTACTCTGCACTTGGGTGGGTACATTTAGATGACAGAAGAATGTTTCCTTGATTACAGTTTTCACAAAAGGCACCTCTGGAGTGTGTCCTCTGACTTGACTGTTGATTGATTATATTCCAACTCCTCAATCATCTTCTCCTTCATTTCCTACCCAATATTTTTCAAAACTCAATTTGGATAAGAAATCTCACTCAAAAAATTGTTGATGCTCTTCGGTTTATACACATGACTATTACCTAAGAGACAGAAAGTGCCCACATGCTTTCTGTCAGTAATGAGTGCTTACACAAATAGCCTGGCTTTAGAAACAGTAATAAAGCCTTTGGTTTCTTTCTTCAAATCAATCATGAGACTTTTGGAGTTTCCTGGTTTCTTAAAAGTAAAATATGTATTTGCCATTTTACTTAGGCAGTTGGACAGGAAATCCAAACTTCCCGTTGTAGAAATTTTAGAAAACAAAATGATCTGAGTTCGAATAATAATGATAATTATTTAAACAAACACACATATAGCACCTTCTCTGTGCCAGACATTGTTCTAAGACTTTCCTTAAATAACACACGTATCATTACTACTTTCCCAAATCGTACAATGTATGAGCTATGTCTCTGTCCATTTTACAGATGAAGATGGACAGTAAGGCTCAGATCTGTAAATACAATGGTGATTAAGGAATTTTTCCAGTCACCTGTCTAGTAAGTATCGAAGATAAATTTGAACCTTGGCAGTCTGATTCTAGACACTATATTCTTAACCGCTGCATTGTAATAAAGTGTCCAACACAATGCCTAGGACACAGCTCAGAATCAACACAAGAGTTTGTTCTCTTCCTTTCTTCCACCTTTAGCACTCTATGTAATCTGTTCTTATAAGGGTGCTTTTATATATCACCCTTAATAATATTCTTTAAAAGTTCTGGCGCAGATGGCCACATTCTCAAAGTCTGAACAAAATCTGCCCCATACCACCCATGATTTTGCTTCAAAAAATAGATGGAAGACCAGCACACTAGAGCTTCTATTTGCAAATCCTGTAGGCTATTAGATACATCAAAATTCTAAACTGGTGGCATATGTGGAAAATTGGGCAGAATTCTCCCCTGAGGGAAAAGAAAATGGTGACTGAAAGAAAACATTTTGAATCTTTGGTGAGACAGGAGAAATGTGGGAAACTTGTGATTTTCAGAACCAAATTTCTCTCAGATGCATATTTTGTGACAAGGAGCAGTGATTCCCAAATAACATTTCAGTTTGGTACAGCCCTTCTCAGAAAAGGATTATGAGGATGTGGGATTTGGGAGAACTTGAATTTAGCTGTATAAACTTTAACACATGTTTAACTGCTTCTGATATTCATTATTTTCATTAAGCAAGTATTTCTTCAGAGCTACCAGGCATTAGAACAGGAGCCGAGATAGAATGACAACTAATGTCGTACTACTACTCTTAAGGATATGGGATATTGGGGAAGACATATAAATAAATATAAATAAAGAGATAATATGATTATAATGGGATAAAGGCCATAGTAAGTGCTTTGCTTGTGCAAAGAATGGACATCCCACTTATTACCTTTATGATAAAGAGGAGGTAGCAAGCAGAGGTGAGAAGTAATGTTTCAAGGAGAAGGAACATCTTAGGCAAAGGCTCTGAGTCCAGAAAGAGTCTAAAAGGTATGGTATGTCAAACCTTTAACTTTTGAGTGATGTGCTTCAAATTCCTTTTCCAATGGTTTAAACAGTATGATTTTCCCTCAGAATGAAGCTTATCTTTTCATCCTCTTTTTTTTAACATCTTTATTAGAGTACAGTTGCTCGACAATGGTGTGTTAGCTTCTGCTTTACAAGAAAGTGAATCAGCTACACACACACACACACACACACATCCCCACATCTCCGCCCTCTTGCGTGTCCCTCCCTCCCACCCTCCCTATCCCACCCCCCACAGGTGGTCACAAAGCACCGAGCTGATCTCGCTGCGCCATGCAGCTGCCCCCCACCAGCCATCGGTTCTACACCTGGAAGTGTATACACATGTCCATGCCACTCTCTCACCCTGTCCCAGGCTCCCCTCCCCCTCCCCCTCCCTGTGTCCTCAAGTCCATTCTCCAGTAGGTCTGCGTCTTTATTCCCGTCCTGCCCCTAGGTTCTTCATGACCATTTTTTTTTTTTACATTCCATATATGTGCGTCAACACATGGTATTTGCTTTCCTCTTTCCGACCCACTTCACTCTGCATGACAGACTCTAGGTCCATCCACCTCACTGCAAACAACTCAACTTCGTTTCTCCTTATGGCTGAGCAATATTCCACTGTACACATGTGCCACATCCTCTCCATCAATTCATCTGTCGATGGATACCTGTGCTGCCTCCATGTCCCGGCCGCTGCAAACAGAGCTGCGGTGAACATTGTGGTACATGACTCCCTTTGAATTATGGTTTTCTCAGGGTATATGCCCAGTAGTGGGATTGCTGGGTCATATGGTAGTTCTATTTTTAGTTTTTTAAGGAACCTCCATACTGTTCTCCATAGTGGCTGTATCAATTTACATTCCCACCAACAGTGCAAGAGGATTCCCTTTTCTCCACACCCTCTCCAGCATATACTGTTTGTAGAGTTTTTGATGATGGCCATTCTGAC
>NC_041234.1:94675538-94679277 GCF_002837175.3 Physeter macrocephalus
ATTTATTTTAAACATCTTTATTGGAGTATAATTCCTTTACAATGGTGTGTTAGTTTCTGCTTTATAACAAAGTGAATCAGTTATACATATACATATGTTCCTATATCTCTTCCCTCTTGCATCTCCCTCCCTCCCACCCTCCCTATCCCACCCCTCTAGGTTGTCACAAAGCAGCGAGCTGATCTCCCTGTGCTATGCGGCTGCTTCCCACTAGCTATCTATTTTACATTTGGTAGTGTATATATGTCCATGCCACTCTCTCACTTTGTCCCAGCTTACCCTTCCCCCTCCCCGTATCCTTAAGTCCATTCTCTAGTAGGTCTGTGTCTTTATTGCTGTCTTGCCCCTAGGTTTTTCATGACCATTTTTTTTTAAATTTTTACATTCCATATATATGTGTTAGCATATGGTATTTGTTTTCCTCTTTCTGACTTACTTCACTATGTATGACAGACTCTAGGTCCATCCACCTCACTACAAATAACTCAGTTTAGTTTCTTTTTATGTCTGAGTAATATTCCATTGTATATATGTGCCACATCTTCTTTATCCATTCATCTGTCGATGGACACTTAGGTTGCTTCCTTGTTCTGGCTATTGTAAATAGAGCTGCAATGAACATTTTGGTACATGACTTTTTGAATTATGGTTTTCTCAGGGTATATGCCCAGTAGTGGGATTGCTGGGTCATATGGTAGTTCTATTTTTAGCTTCTTAAGGAAGCTCCATACTGTTTTCCATAGTGGCTGTATCAATTTACATTCCCAGCAACAGTGCAAGAGGGTTCCCTTTTCTCTACACCCTCTCCAGCAATTATTGTATCTAGATTTTTTTGATGATGGCCATTCTGACTGGTGTGAGGCGATACTGCATTGTAGTTTTGATTTGCATTTCTCTAATTATTAGTGATGTTGAGCATCCTTTCATGTGTTTGTTGTCAATCTCTATATCTTCTTTGGAGAAATATCTATTTAGGTCTTCTGCCCATTTTCGGATTGGGTTGTTTGTTTTTTTAATATTGAGCTGCATGAGCTGTTTATATATTTTGGAGATTAAGCCTTTGGCAGTAGCTTCCTTGCTTTTTTTTTTTTTTTTTTTTTCAGTACGCGGGCCTCTCACTGCTGTGTCCTCTCCCGTTGCGGAGCACAGGCTCCGGATGCGCAGGCTCAGCGGCCATGGCTCACGGGCCCAGCCGCTCCCGTTTGCAAATATTTTCTCCCATTCTGAGGGTTGTCTTTTCGACTTGTTTATGGTTTCCTTTGCTGTGCAAATGTTTTAAGTCTCATTAGGTCCCATTTGTCTATTTTTGTTTTTATTTCCATTTCTCTAGGAGGTGGGTCAAAGGCATCTTGCTGTGATTTATGCCATGGAGTGTTCTGCCTATGTTTTCCTCTAAGACTTTTATATTGTCTGGCCTTACATTTAAATCTTTAATCCATTTTGAGTTTATTTTTGTGTATGGTGTTAGAGAGTGTTCTAATTTCATTCTTTTACAAGTAGCTCTCCACTATTCCCAGCATCAATTGTTGAAGAGGCTGTCTTTTCTCCATTGTATATTCTTGCCTCCTTTATCAAAAATAAGGTGACTGTATGTGCATGGGTTTATCTCTGGGCTTTCTATCCTGTTGCATTGATCTATATTTCTGTTTTTATGCCAGTACCATACTGTCTTGATGACTGTAGCTTTGTTCTGTAGTCTGAAGTCTGGGACCCTATTTCCTCCAGCTCCATTTTTCTTTCTCAAGATTGCTTTGGCTATTCAGGGTCTTTTGTGTTTCCATACAAATTGTGAAACTATTTGTTCTAGTTCTGTGAAAAATGCCAGTGGTAGTTTGATAGGGATTGCATTGTATCTGTAGATTGCTTTGGGTAGTATAGTCATTATCACAATATTGATTCTTCCAGTCCAAGAACATGGTATATTTCTGCATTTGTTTATGCCATCTTTGATTTCTTTCATAAGTGTTTTATAGCCTTCTGAGTAGAAATCTTTCGCCTCCTTAGGTACGTGTATTCCTAGGTGTTTTATTCTTTTTTTTGCAGTGGTGAATGGGATTGTTTCCTTAATTTCTCTTTGTGATTATTCGTTGTTGGTGTATAGGAATGCCTGAGATTTCTGTGCATTAATTTGTATCCTGCAACCTTACCAAATTCATTGATTAGTTCTAGTATTTTTCTGGTGGCATCTTTAGGATTTTCTATGTATAGTATGATGTCATCTGCAAAGAGTGACAGTTTTACTTTTTCTTTTCCAATTTGTATTCCTATTATATCTTTTTCTTCTCTGATTGCTGTGGCTAGGACTTCCAAAACTGTGTTGAATAAGAGTGGCAAGAGTGTACATCCTTGTCTTGTTCCTGACCCTAGTGGAAATGCTTTCAGATTTTCACAATGGAGTATGATGCTCGCTGTGGTTTGTCATATATGGCCTTTATTATGTTGAGGTAGTTTCCCTCTGTGCCCATCTTCTGGAGAGTTTTTATCATAAATGGGTGTTGAATTTTGTTGAAAGCTTTTTCTGCGTCTATTGAGATTATCAAATGGCTTTTAATCTCTCAGTATGTTAATATGGTGTATCACATTGATTGGTTTGCATATATTGAAGAATCCTTGCATTCCTGGGATAAACCCCACTTGGTCATGGTGTTTAATCCTTTTAATGTGCTATTGGATTCTGTTTGCTGGTATTTGGTTGAGGATTTTTGCATCTATGTTCATCAGTGATATTGGCCTGTAGTTTTCTTTCTTTGTGACACCTTTGTCTGGTTTTCGTATCAGGGTGATGGTGGCCTCGTAGAATGAGTTTGAGAATGTTCCTCCCTCTGCTATATTTTGGAAAAGTTTGACAAGGGTAGGTGTTAGTTCTTCTCTAAAAGTTGGATAGAATTCGCCTGTGAAGCCATCTGGTCCTGGGCTTTTATTTGTTGGAAGATTTTAATCCTTTTAATGTGCTATTGGATTCTGTTTGCTGGTATTTGGTTGAGGATTTTTGCATCTATGTTCATCAGTGATATTGGCCTGTAGTTTTCTTTCTTTGTGACACCTTTGTCTGGTTTTCGTATCAGGGTGATGGTGGCCTCGTAGAATGAGTTTGAGAATGTTCCTCCCTCTGCTATATTTTGGAAAAGTTTGACAAGGGTAGGTGTTAGTTCTTCTCTAAAAGTTGGATAGAATTCGCCTGTGAAGCCATCTGGTCCTGGGCTTTTATTTGTTGGAAGATGTTTAATCACAGTTTGAATTTCAGTGCTTGTGATTGGTCTGTTTATATTTTCTAATTTTTACCTGGTTCAGTCTCGGAAGGTTGTGTTTCTAGCTTTCTGCTGTGTAGAATGTGTCCATTTCTTCCAGGTTGTCAATTTTATTGGAATATAGTTTCTTTTATTAATCTCTCTGATCCTTTGTATTTCTGCCGTGTCAGTTGTTACTTCTACTTTTTCATTTCTAAATCTTTTTTTTGAACATCTTGATTGGAGTATAATTCCTTTACAATGGTGTGTTAGTTTCTGCTTTATAACAAAGTGGATCAGTTTTACATATACATATGTTCCTATATCTCTTCCCTCTTGCGTCTCCCTCCCTCCCACCCTCCCTATCCCACCCCTCTAGGTGGTCACAAAGCACCGAGCTTATCTCCCTGTGCTATGTGGCTGTTTCCCACCAGCTATCTATTTTACGTTTGGTAGTGTATATATGTCCATGCCACTCTCTCACTTTGTCACAGCTTAACCTTCCCCCTCCC
>NC_041234.1:94679677-94681399 GCF_002837175.3 Physeter macrocephalus
TCTATTTGTAGTTTTTTAAGGAACCTCCATACTGTTCTCCATAGTGGCTGTACCAATTCACATTCCCACCAGCAGTGCAAGAGTGTTCCCTTTTCTCCACACCCTCTCCAGCATTTATTGTTTCTAGAATTTTTGATGATCGCCATTCTGACCAGTGTGAGATGATATCTCATTGTAGTTTTGATTTGCATTTCTCTAATGATTAATGATGTTGAGCATCCTTGCATGTGTTTGTTGGCAATCTGTGTATCTTCTTTGGAGAAATGTCTGTTTAGGTCTGATGCCCATTTTTATATTGGGTTGTTTGTTTTTTTTGTTATTGAGCTGCATGAGCTGCTTGTAGATTTTGGATATTCATCCTTTGTCAGTTCCTTCATTTGCAAATATTTTATCCCATTCTGAGGGTTGTCTTTTGGACTTGTTTATGGTTTCCTTTGCTGTGCAAAAGCTTTTAAGTTTCATTAGGTCCCATTTGTTTATTTTTGTTTTTATTTCCATTTCTCTAAGAGGTGGGTCAAAAAGCATCTTGCTGTGATTTACGTCATAGAGTGTTCTACGTATGTTTTCCTCTAAGAGTTTTATCATATCTGGCCTTAAATTTAGGTCTTTAATCCATTTTGAGCTTATTTTTGTGTATGGTGTTAGGGAGTGTTCTAATCTCATTCTTTTACATGTACCTGTCCAGGTTTCCCAGCACCACTTATTGAAGATGCTGTCCTTTTTCCACTGAATATTCCTGCCTCCTTTATCAAAGATAAGGTGACCATATGTGTGTGGGTTTATCTCTGGTCTTTCTATCCTGTTCCATTGATCTATATTTCTGTTTTTGTGCCAGTACCATACTGTCTTGATGACTGCAGCTTTGTAATAAAGTCTGAAGTCAGGGAGCCTTATTCCTCCAGCTCCATTTTTCGTTCTCAAGATTGCTTTGGTTATTTGGGGTCTTTTTTGTTTCCGTACAAATTGTGTTTTTTTTGGTTCTACTTCTGTGAAAAATGCCAGTGGTAGTTTGATAGGGATTGCATTGAATCTGTAGATTGCTTTGGGTAGTAGAGTCATTTTTGCAATGTTGATTCTTCCAGTCTAAGAACATGGTATATCTCTCCATCAATTTGTATCATCTTTAATTTCTTTCATCAGTGTCTTATAATTTTCTGCATACAGGTCTTTTGTCTCCTTAGGTAGGTTTATTCCTACGTATTTTATTCTTTTTGTTGAAAGGGTAAATGGGAGTGTTTTCTTAATTTCTCTTTCAAATTCTTCATCATTAATATATAGGAATGCCAGAGATTTCTGTGCATTAATTTTGTATCCTGCTACTTTACCAAATTCATTGATAAGCTCTAGTAGTTTTCTGGTAGCATCTTTAGGATTCTCTATGTATAGTATCATGTCATCTGCAAACAGTGACAGCTTTACTTCTTCTTTTCTGATTTGGATTCCTTTTATTTCCTTTTCTTCTCTGATTGCTGTGGTTAAAATTTACAAATCTATGTTGAATAAGAGTGGTGAGACTGGGAAACCTTGTGTTCTTCCTGATCTTAGTGGAAATGGTTTCAGTTTTTCACCATTGAGGACAATGTTGGCTTTGGGTTTGTCATATATGGCCTTTATTATGTTGAGGAAAGTTCCCTCTATGCCTACTTTCTGCAGGGTTTTTATCATAAATGGGTGTTGAATTTTGTCAAAAGCTTTCTCTGCATCTATTGAAATGATCATATG
>NC_041234.1:94681555-94695430 GCF_002837175.3 Physeter macrocephalus
GTTGTCCATTTTATTGGCATACAGTTGCTTGTAGTAATCTCTAATAATCTTTTGTATTTCTGCAGTGTCAGTTGTTACTTTTCCTTTTTCATTTCTAATTCTATTGATTTGAGTCTTCTCCCTTTTTTTCTTGATGAGACTGGCTAATGGTTTATCAATTTTGTTTATCTTCTCAAAGAACCAGCTTTTATTTTATTGATCTTTGCTATCATTTCTTTCATTTCTTTCTCATTTCTTTCTGATCTGATCTTTATTATTTCTTTCCTTCTGCTTACTTTGGGTTTTTTTTTTTCTTCTTTCTCTAATTGCTTTAGGTGCAAGGTTAGGTTGTTTACTCAAGATGTTTCCTATTTCTTAAGGTAAGATTGCATTGCTATAAACTTTCCTCTTAGAACTGCTTTTGCTGCAGCCCATAGGTTTTGGGTCATCGTGTCTCCATTGTCATTTGTTTCTAGGTATTTTTTGATTTCCTCTTTGATTTCTTCAGTGATCACTTCGGTATTAAGTAGTGTACTGTTTAGCCTCCATGTGTTTGTATTTTTTACAGATCTTTAACTGTATTTGATATCTAGTCTCATAGCGTTGTGGTCGGAAAAGATCCTTGATACGATTTCAATTTTCTTAGATTTACCAAGGCTAGATTTGTGACCCAAGATATGTTGTATCCTGGAGAATGTTCCATGAGCACTTCAGAAAAATGTCTACTCTGTTGTTTTTGGATGGACTTTCCTAAAAATATCAATTAAGTCCATCTTGTTTAATGTATCATTTAAAGCTTGTGTTTCCTTATTTATTTTCATTTTGGATGATCTCTCCATTGGTGAAAGTGGGGTGTTAAAGTCCCCTACTATGAATGTGTTACTGTCGATTTCCCCTTTTATGGCTCTTAGTATTTGCCTTGTGTATTGAGGTGCTCCTATGTTGGGTGCATAAATATTTATAATCATTATATCTTCTTCTTGGATCGACCCCTTGATCATTATGTAGTGTCATTCTTTCTCTCTTGTAATAGTCTTTATTTTAAAGTCTATTTTGTCTGATATGAGAATTGCTACTCCAGCTTTCTTTTGATTTCCATTTGCATGGGATATCTTTTTCCATCCCCTCACTTTCAGTCTGTATGTGTCTCTAGGTCTGAAGTGGGTCTCTTGTAGACAGCATATATATGGGCCTTGTTTTTGTATCCATTCAGCCAGTCTTTGTCTTTTGGTGGGAGCATTTAATCCATTTACATGTAAGGTAATTATCGACATGTATGTTCCTATTCCCATTTACTTAATTGTTTTGCATTTGTTATTGTAGGTCTTTTCCTTCTCTTGTGTTTCTTGTCTAGAAAAGTTCCTTTAGCATTTGTTGTAAAGCTGGTTTGGTGGTGCTGAACGCTCTCAGCTGTTGCTTGTCTGTAAAGGTTTTCATTTCTCCATCAAATCTGAATGAGATCCTTGCTGGGTAGAGTAATCTTGGTTGTAGGTTTTTCTCCTTCATCACTTTAAATATGTCCTGCCACTTCCTTCTGGCTTGCAGAGTTTCTGCTGAAAGATCAGCTGTTAACGTTATGGGGCTTCCCTTGTTTGTTATTTGTTGTTTTTCCCTTGCTGCTTTTAATATGTTTTCTTTGTGTTTAATTTTTGACAGTTTGGTTAATATGTGTCTTGGCATGTTAGTCCTTCGATTTATCCTTTATGGGACTCTCTTTGCTTCCTGGACTTGATTGACTATTTCCTTTCCCATATTAGGGAAGTTTTCAAGTATAATCTCCTCAAATATTTTCTCAGTCCCTTTCTTTTTCTCTTCTTCTTCTGGGACCTTCATCTGCTGTGTGTTTTTTCTGTCTTCTCATTTTGCTTATCTTACTGTGTTTTTGGTCTCCTTTTTGCAGGTTGGAGGTTCGAAGTTCCCTTTGTTTTTGGTGTCTGTCCCCAGTGGCTAAAGTTGGTTCACTGGGTTGAGTAGGTTTCCTGGTTGAGGGGACTAGGGCCTGTGTTCTGGTGGATGAGGCTGGATCTTGTCTTTCTGGTGGGCAGGTCCACGTCTGGTGGTGTGTTATGGGGTGTCTGTGGCCTTATTATGATTTTAGGCAGCCTCTCTGCTAATGGATGGGGCTGTGTTCCTGTCTTGCTAGTTGTTTGTCATAGGGTGTCCAGCACTGTAGCTTGCTAGTCATTGAGTGAAGCTGGGTCTTGGTGTTGAGATGGAGATCTCTGGGAGATTTTCACCGTTTGATATTACGTGGAGCTGGGAGGTCTCTTGTGGACCAGTGTCCTGAAGTTGGCTCTCCCACCTCAGAGGCACAGCACTGACTCCTGGCTGGAGCACCAAGATCCTTTAATCCACACAGTTCAGAATAAAAGGGAGAAAAATTAGAAAGGAAGGAAGGGAGGGAGGGAGGGAGGGAGGGAGGGAGGGAGGAGATAAAATAAAATAAAGTAAGATAAAATAATTAAAATAAAAAATAATTATTAAGAAAAAAAGAAAAAAGAATCGGACGGACAGAACCCTAGGACAAATGGTGAAAACAGAGCTATACAGACGAAATCTCACACAGAAGCATACACATACACGCTCACAAAAAGAAGAAAAGGGGAAAAAAATAATATATCTTGCTCTCAAAGCCCATCTCCTCAGTTTGGGATGATTCATTGTGTATTCTGGTTTTCCACCGATGCAGGGTACATCAAGTTGATTGTGGAAATTTAATCCGCTGCTCCTGAGGCTACTGGGAGTAATTTCCCTTTCTCTTCTTTGTTCCCACAGCTCCCGGGGTCAGCTTTGGGTTTGGCTCCGCCTCTGCATATAGGTTGCCGGAGGGCGTCTGTTCTTCAGTCGGACAGGAAGGGCTGAAAGGAGCAGCTGCTTCGGGGGCTCTGGCTCTCTCAAGTCGGGGGGGGGAAAGAGGGGCACGGAGTGCGGGGCGAGCCTGTGGCGGCAGAGGCTGGTGTGACTTTGCACCAGCCTGAGGCGCTCTGTGCGTTCTCCCCGGGACGTTGTCTCTGGATCACGGGACCCTGGCAGTGGCGGGCTGCACAGGCTTCTGGGAGGGGAGGTGTGGATAGTGACCTGTGCTTGCACACAGGCTTCTTGGTGGTGGCAGAAGCTACCTTAGCGTCTCATGCCCATCTCTGGGGTCTGCGCTGCTAGCTGTGGCTCACGCCCATCTCTGGATCTCCTTTAAGCAACGCTCTTAATCTCCTCTCCTCACACACCAGGAAACAAAGAGGGAAGAATAAGTCTCTTGCCTCTTCAGCAGAGCCAGACTTTCTCCTGGACTCCCTCCCGGCTAGCCATGGTGCACTAGCCCCTTTAGGCTGTGTTCGTGCCGCCAGTCCTCTCCCTGCAATCCGACTGAAGCCCAAGCCTCAGCTCCCAGCCCCGCCCGTCCTGGCAGGTGAGCAGAGAAGCCTCTCAGGCTGGTGAGTGCCGGTCGGCACCGATCCTGTGTGCAGGAATTTCTCCTCTTTCCCCTCCGCACCCCTGTTGCTGTGCTCTCCTCCTTGGCTCCGAAGTTCCCCCCTCCGCCACCCACAGTCTCCGCACGTGAAGGGGCTTCCTAGTGTGTGGAAACCTTTCCTCCTTTACAGCTCCCTCCCACTGGTGCAGGCCCCATCCCTATTACTTTTGTCTGTTTTTCTTTTTTCTTTTGCCCTACCCAGGTACGTGGGGAATTTCTTGCCTTTTGGGAGGTCTGAGGTCTTCTGCCAGCGTTCAGTGGGTGTTCTGTAGGAGTTGTTCCACATGTAGATGTATTTCTGATGTATCTGTGGAGAGGAAGGTGATCTCCGCATCTTACTCTTCCACCATCTTCTGGCAATCTCCTCTCCTAAATCTATTGATTTGAGTCTTTTCCCTTTTTTCCTTCATGAGTCTGGCTAATGGTTTATCAATTTTATTTATCTTCTCAAAGAACCAGCTTTTAGTTTTATTGATCTTTGCTATTGTTTCCTTCATTTCTTTTTCACTTATTTCTGGTCTGATCTTCATGATTTGTTTCCTTTGCTAACACTGTTTTTTTTTTTTTTTTTTTTTTTGCTTCTTTCTCTAATTGCTTTAGGTGTAAGTTTAGGTGGTTTATTTGAGATGTTTCTTGTTTCTTGAGATAGGATTGTATTGCTATAAACTTCCCTCTTAGAACTGCTTTTGCTGCATCCTGTAGGTTTAGAGCACAGGCTCTGGACACGCAGGCTCAGCGGCCATGGCTCACGGGCCCAGCCGCTCCGCGGCATGTGGGATCCTCCCGGACTGGGGCGCGAACCCGGTTCCCCTGCATCGGCAGGCGGACGCGCAACCACTGCGCCACCAGGGAAGCCCCTTACATTTTTTTTTTTTTTCATCCTGTAGGTTTTGTATTGTCGTGTTTTCATTGTCATTTGTTTCCAGGTATTTTTTGATTTCCTCTTTGATTTCTTTAATGATCTCTTGGCTACTTAGTAGTGTATTGTTTAGCCTCCATGTATTTGTAATTTTTACAGATTTTTTCCTGCACTTGTTATCTAGTCTCATAGTGTTGTGGTCAGGAAAGATGCTTGATATGATTTCAATTTTCTTAAATTTACCAATGCTTGATTTGTGACCCAAGATATGATCTATCCTGGAGGATGTTCCATGAGCACTGAGAAGAAAGTGTATTATGTTGTTTTTGGATGGAATGTCCTTTAAATATCAATTAAGTCTATCTTGTTTAATGTATCATTTAAAGCTTGTGTTTCCTTATTTATTTTCATTTTGGATGATCTGTCCATTGGTGAAAGTGGGGTGTTAACATCCGCTAGTATTATTGTGTTACTGTCGGTTTCCAATTTTATGGCTGTTAGCATTTGCCTTATGTATAGAGGTGCTCCTGTGTTGGGTGCATAAATGTTTACAATTGTTATATCTTCTTCTTGGATCGATCCCTTGGTCTTTATGTAGTGTCCTTCTTTGTCTCTTATAATAATCTTTATTTTAAAGTCTACTGTGTCTGCTATGAGAATTGCTACTCCAGCTTTCTTTTGATTTCTATTAGCATGGGATATCTTTTTCCATCCCCTCACCTTCAGTCTGTATGTTTCCCTAGGTCTGAAGTGGGTCTTTTGTAGACAGCATGTATATGGGTCTTGTTTTTGTATCCATTCAGCCAGTCTGTGTCTTTTGGTGGGAGCATTTAATCCATTTACATTTAAGGTAATTATCGATATGTATGTCCCTATTACCATTTTCTTAGTAGTTTTGGGTTTGTTATTGTAGGTCTTTTCCTTCTCTTGTGTTTCCTGCCTAGAGAAGTTCCTTTAGTATTTGTTGTAAAGCTGGTTTTGTGCTGCTGGATTCTCTTAACTTTTGCTTGTGTGTAAAGGTTTTAATTTCTCTGTCAAATCTGAATGAGATCCTTGCTGGGAAGAGTAATCTTGGTTGTAGGTTTTTCCCTTTCATCACTTTAAATATGTCTTGTCACCCCCTTTTGGCTTGCAGAGCTCTGCTGAAATATCAGTTGTTAACATTATGGCGAGTCCCTCGTATGTTATTTGTTGTTTTTCCCTTGTTGCTTTTAATATATTTTCTCTCTATTTAATTTTTGATAGTTTGATCACTATGTTTCTTGACGTGTTATTCCTTGTATTTATCCTGTATGGGACTCTCTGCACTTCCTGGACCTGATTGACTATTTCCTTTTCCATATTAGGGAAGTTTTCAAGTATAATCTCTTCAAATATTTTCTCAGTCCCTCTCTTTTTCTCTTCTTCTTCTGGGACCCCTATAATATCTTTTTTTCTTTATTCTGCTCTGCGGTCGTTATTTCCACTATTTTATCTTCCAGGTCAGTTATCCATTCTTCTGCCTCAGTTATTCTGCTATTGATTCCTTCTATAGAATTTTTAACTTCATTTATTGTATCGGTTATTGTTGTTAGTTTGCTCTTTAATTCTTCTAGGTCCTTGTTAAGCATTTCTTATATTTTCTCCATTCTCTTTCCAATATTTTGCATCACCTTTACTATCATTAGTCTGAATTCTTTTTCAGGTAGGCTGCCTATTTCCTCTTCATTTGTTTGGTGTGGTGGGTTTTTACCTTGCTCCTTCATCTGCTGTGTGTTTTTCTGTCTTCTCATTTTGCTTAACATACTGTGTTTGGGGTCTCCTTTTCACAGGCTGCACGTTCTTAGTTCCCGTTGTTCTTGGTGTCTGCTTGCAGTGTCTAAGGTTGTTTCAGTGGGTTGTGTAGGCTTCCTGGTGGAGGGGACTGATGCCTGTGTTCTGCTGGGTGAGGCTGGATCTTGTCGTTCTGTTGGGCAGGATTGCATCGGGTGGTGTGTTTCGTGGTGTCTGTGACCTTATTTTGATTTTAGGTAGCGTCTGTGCTAATTGGTGGGGTTGTATTCCTGTCTTGCTATTTGTTTGGCATAGTGTCCAGCACTGTCACTTGCTGGTCCTTGAGTGGAACTGGGTCTTAGCATTGAAGTGGAGATCTCTGGGTAAACTTTTGCTATTTGATAATACGTGGAGCCGGGAGGTCCTTGGTGGCCCAATGTCCTGGATTTGGCTGTCCCACATCAGAGGCCCAGGCCTGACATCCGGCCGAAGCACAAAGCCCCTGTCAGCCACATGGCTCAGAAGAAAATGGAGAAAAAAAGAAGGAAAGAAAGCAAATAAAAGTTATTAAAATAAATTTTAAAAAATTATTTTAAAAAAATTAAAAGAATTAAGAGAAAAGAAATAAAGAAAGAAGAGTACACCGCAACAAAAAACCAAATCCACCAGTGATAACAAGTGCTAAAAACTATAGTTAAGAAAAACAAAAACAACAAAAAACGGAGAGACAGACCCCGAGGACAAATGGTAAAAGCAAAGCTATATACCCAAAATCACACAAGGAAGCATACCCATACACACTCACAAAAATAGAAAAAGGAAAAAATTATGTATATGTATATATAAACAAAAAATGAAGAGAGCAACCAAATCAAGAAACAAATCTATCAATGGTACTAAACTCTAAATACTAAGGTAAGATAAACATAAGACCAAAAACAAATTAGATGCAGAAAGGAAACCCGAAGTCTACAGTTGCTCCCAAAGTCCACTGCCTCAATTTTGGGATGACTCATTGTCTCTTCAGGTATTCCACAGGTACAGGGTACATCAAGTTGATTGTGGAGATTTAATCCACTGCTCCTGGGGCTGCTGGGAGAGATTTCCTTTTCTCTTCTTTGTTTGCACAGCTCCTGGGGTTCAGCTTTGGATTTGGACCTGCCTCTGTGTGTAGGTCACCTGCGGGCGTCTGTTCTTCACAGACCGGATGGGGTTAAAGTAGGAGCTGGTTAGGGGGCTCTTGCTCACTAAGGCTGGGGGGAGGGAGGGGTATGGAATGCGGGCCGAGCCTGTGGCGGCAGAGGCCGGTGGGATGTTGCAACAGCCTGAAACACGACGTGTGCTTTCCCGGGGAAGTTGTCCCTCGTTCACGGGTCCCTGGCAGTGGCGGGCTGCACAGGCTCCCGGGAGGGGAGGTGTGGAGAGTGACCTGTGCTTGCACACAGGCTTCTTGGTGGCTGAAGCAGCAGCCTTAGCTCCTTATGCCCATCTCTGGGGTCTGCGCTGATAGCCATGGCTCGCGCCTGTCTCTGGAGCTCGTTTAGGGGGTGCTCTGAATCCCTTCTTCTCACACACCTGGAAACAATGGTCTCTTGCCTCTTCGGCAGCTCCAGACTTCTTCCCCGGACTCCCTCCCAGCTAGCTGTGGTGCACTAGCCCCTTTCAGGCTGTGTTCCTGCAGCCAACCCTAGTCCTCTCTCTGTGATCTGAGCTCCGAAGCCCGAGCCTCAGATCCCATCCCCCGCCCGCCCCGGCGGGTGAGCAGACAAGCCTCTCAGGCTGGTGAGTGCTGGTCGGCACCCATCCTCTGTGCGGGCATCTCTCCACTTTGCCCTCTGCACCTCTGTTGCTGCGCTCTCCTCCGTGGCTCCAAAGCTTCTCGCCCCCTCCCCCACCACCCGCTTTCTCTGCCCATGAAGGGGCTTCCTAGTGTGTGGAAACTTTTCTTCCTTCACAGCTCCCTACCAGTGGTGCAGTTCCTGTTCCTATTCTTTTGTCTATGATTTTTCTGTTTTCTTTTGCCCTACCCAGGTACATGGGGAGTTTCTTGCCTTATGGGAGGTCTCAGGTCTTTTACCAGCGTTCAGTAGATGTTCTTTAGGAGGTGTTCCACATGTAGATGTATTTCTGATGTATTTGTGGGGAGTAATGTGATCTTCACGTCTTACTCCTCCGCCATCTTGAAGGTCTCTCGACAGTTTTTTTTAGGTTTTCAAAAACGTTGTTCTGTTATATTTTGACCTGTGTGGTTTCTCATGAGCAATCCACCAATTATGCAAATTCATTTTTCTCTGGATGCTTTCAAGGTTTTTTTCTTTAGTTTGATTTTTAGCAGATTGATTATTATGTATCTAGTCATGGTTTTCTTTTAGTTTATCCTTTTTGTGGTATGCTGTACTTCTTGACTCTATAAATTTATTTTTTTCTTCAAACGAGATTTTTCAACTATTATTTTATTCAAATATATTTTATTTACCAATCTTTATCTCCTCTCATTCAGGGACTCCATTGACACAAGTATTAGCCCTTTTGATATTGTCCTACAGGTCTGTGAGGCTCTGTTCATTGTGTTAAAATCTGTTTCTCTCTCATTCTGATCCTATAATTTCCCTTAATCTATGCTACCTTCAAGTTCACTTTTGATTTCCTATGTCATGTCCATTCTGCTATTGAGCCCACCCCAGTGAAGTTTTTATTTTGGATCTTATATTTTTCAGTTTTATAATTTCCATTTAGATCTTTATTGTAATATATGTTTCTCTGCTTGGAACTTCTATTGTTTCTTTTATTTCAAGAATGTTCACCTTTAACTTTGGTAAATGGGGAGGAAAACAACAATTACCACTGGACGCCTTTTAGGATGGCTTAAAAAAAAAACCAAAAAACTAACAGTACCAACTGCTTGAGAGAATGCAGGGCAACAAGAACTCTCATTATTGCTAGTGGGAGTACAAGATGGTACAATCACTTTGGAAGACAGGTTGGCAGTTTCTTGCAAAGCTAAGCATAGCCTTAGCATATAATCCAGCAATCATACACTTTGGCATTTACCCAAAGGAGCTGAAAACCTATGTCTGCACAAAAACGTATACATGAATGTTTATAGCATCCTTATTCATCTTTGCCAAAATGTGGAAGCAACCAATATATTCTTAATAGGTGAGTGGATAAATAAACTGTGCTCCATCCATAGAATGCAGTATTATTCAATGATTTACACAATAAGCTATCCAGCCACAGAAAGGCATGGAGGAACCTTAAATGAATATTGCTAAGTGAAAGAATCCAATCTGAAAAGACTGCATACTGTTTGATTTCAGTTATATGATTTTCTGGAAAAGGCAAAACTGTAGAGACAGTAAAAAAGATAATGGTTGCCAGAGGATTGTGGGAAGGGTTGAATAGGTAAAGCACAGAGTCTTTTAGGGCAGTGAAACTATTCTGTATGATGCCGTAATGGTGGCTACATGATAGTATGCATTTATCAAAACCCAGAAAACTTTACAGTAAAGAGTGAATCTTAATGTGTGAAAATAAAAACTCATTTAGGAGGTTGGTGGATTCCAGGATGGATTGCATAAAATGACAAAAGGATATGCATGTTTCACAAATGTATGAAACAAATGAACAGAGTTGGGGGGATAAGGTGCTGACATAGTAATTTGGGGAATAGATGGAATCTGTAAGACTAAAGACATAAGGAACTTTATATAAGCATTTCTAGTTTATAAAATTATTTCCTGTGGGGGTTATGGGTTGACAATTCTGAAACCACTATACATGCATACTGGAATGAAACAATTAAGTAAATGGATGCTGGATGGTGGGAGCTAGTTTTCTCCCTGTTGACATGGAAGGTTACAGGTAAATAAGGGGAAGAGTATAGATTGATCCATGTGTTAATGGGTTAGAGTTGGAGAATTTAGTATGAGTTCATGTTTAGCATAATACAGATACAAAGGAATATATATAGAAGTATTTATAGACATAGGTATACACATGAGTTAGTATGCACACATGCATTTTTTGCTTTGCCAATTGAGAAAGCATAGAAGCAGCAACAATCTAGTACCAGTCAGCACACCTAGTACCCAGATCTTGGTTTCTAATACCATTCTCCAATAAAAAGAGCCAGAGATCCTTTGAAAAATGACTAATTATAGGACTGGGGCTAGATATATCCAAAATGAGCTTGGCGCATCTTATAATGCCAGAAGATAAGACAGCGTGCCCCCCCATACAAAAAATAAAAGCACCAAAACACAGTGGTGGGGTATGTCAAAGGATACCAGGAGCTAACTGAAAGAGTTTCAATTGCCAATGCTGGAAAAAAATTGAGCAATAAAATAAATAAAATAGCATTAGATAATAGCTTAAAATATAAAATAAATATTCATGAGTCAAACTGATGTAAATAAATGATCAAACAAGTACATAAATGCTGGAGAATAGGCAAATCTCCCAATGCAGAAAAATCCCAAATAATTTGTGTAGATAATCTACCCTTAAGAATGTAGAGAACAACTCTCTACTTACTAAGTTTAGGTTGCATATCATGAATTTTTTCCAAAGAATATATTATGGAAAGGGAGGAAAAACATTAATAAATTAACATTAGAGAAACCTGACAAATACTACCTTAAGCCAGATGATCAAAGTTAAATTAACATCAACAATGAAGTCAATTGATAATATATTTCCTTGATATGATATGTGTATGTACTGTTATGCACCTTCTGTGATCTTTCTCCCCAAAACATATTACCTCAAACTAATAATGAGAAAAACATCAGATAAATCCCAGTTGAGGGACATTCTGTAAAATGTCTGACTAGTAATTCCTCAAATCTGTAAAGGTCATCAGAGATGAGGAATGCCAAAAAACTCAAAGCCAAGAAGAGCCTAAAGAGCCATAACGTCTATATGTAATATGGTGTCCTGCATGGGATCCTGGAACAGAAAAAGACATTTGGGAAAAACTGAGGAAATCTTAATAAAGTATGGACATTAGTTAATAATAATGTATCAATATTGGTTCATTATTATGACAAATGCACCATACCTAATGTAAGATATTAATAACAGAGTGGGTGTCATGTAAATAGGAATTTTCTGTACTATCTTTACAATAACTCTGTAATCTAAAATAGCTCTAACATTAAAAGTTTATTTTAAAAAACTTGAAAAGAAGAGGATTTTTCCACAATTTTTGACTTTTATGGGCCTCCCTTTCAGGTCCTCTGACTGTAAATAAGGAGTTTCTCCTGGAGTTTTTGTGTTGAGTGCTCACTACACAGTTCTGCATTTACACCTCCTCTCAGGTCAAATTCAGGATACAAAGGAGGGAAAAATCTGTGAAGCTTACTAATATTTAAGTTGTGAGTGTAGTTGGTGACTTTGCACAGCCCTCAGGTAGAGACTTCTGTATTTTATTCAAGGATTGTAGTTGTAATCAGTGGGAGAGATAAGGTGTAATTGAATTATTCCGTCTTGGCTAGGATTGGAAATCCAAACCCAGAATTTATTTGGTTGAAAGGGGAAATTGAATATCTTTGGATGATTTTTTTTTCCTTTTCGAGAAATCCATATTGTCGATTTTCCATTTTCTAGTTGCTCATGCCCCACTGAATGACTCCTATAGCTGCATACAGAGTATTACCTTGCAACTCTATCATTTTATGTGCTAACCCATGGGGTTGTCTGTTATTGATTGGAGTTCTGCATTCAAACATACATTGGTAGATGGTATATATGTATATATAAATGCATGTGTATATTTTCTCTTTTTCTTTCTTGCTTGCTTGCTTTTCTTTGCTTTCTTTTCTTTCTCTTCCTCCCTCCATCCCTCCTCCTTTCTCTCTCCCTCCCTCCTTCCCTCCCCTCCCTTCCCCTCCCCTAGATTCCCTCCCTCCCTCCCTCCCTCCCTCCCTCCCTCCCTCCCTCCCTCCCTTCCTTCCTTCCTTCCTTCCTTCCTTCCTTCCTTCCTTCCTTCCTTCCTTCCTTCCTTCCTTCCTTCCTTCTCCCCCTCCTCTGTCCAGCTATATCTAGAGAGAGATAACCATGTCCTTACTAAAATACATACACAAACAGGATCATATCATGCTTTTTGGTAACTTGCTTTTTCAAGTAACTATATATATTGGGTGTTTTCCCATGTCGATACAAGCAAATAAATCTTCTTTCAAAATGGTTGCATATATAAGGATGTTAGATTTAGCCCATGTCTTATGAGGAGTATTTAAACATAGTTTAAATTTTCTGTGGCTGCAGTGTAGAAGGGCACAAGACTAGAGGCAAGGAAGCCAATAAAGACAGTAAAGCTGGGCTTCTCCAGGCAACCAAGATGAGGACCTGGAATAAAGCAGGTGGATGGGAAGTTGGGACACATTTGAGAAATGTTTGAGAAGTTAATAAAAAAGATTAGATGCTTGAATACTATTCAAGGTAGAGATTATTTTATGCTATAGAAATGACTTGACTGAACTCCTTCAGCATTGGGCTGTTTTTGATCCATCAGGCCATGGGTTCAATACAGAGTTTATTTCAGTGTTTCAAATGTTCATGGCAGAGGTATATTTAGAAACCATTTCTCATATCTAGAGTTTCATTCTGTCGATCTAGAGCTAGCTTTATAAATATGGGGAATTGAAAACTGCTTAAGAAAATTGGACTAGAATTTATTGCACAATCATACCATGTACTAGCCCTGTACTAAACACTTTGTTTCCTTGATGACAGTGTATTACTCTGCTCAGGCTCCCATAACAAACTATCACAGACTGGGTGGTTGAAACAGAAGAAATTTATTTTCTTAAGAGTTCTGGAGACTAGAAATCCCAGATCAAGGTTTCTGGTGAGAGCTCTCTTTCTGGCTTATAGAGAGCTGCCTTCTCACTATGTCCTCACATAGCCTTTCATCGGTGTGTACCCACCTACATATATCTCTCTCTCTCCCCTTCTCTTCATTTTTTTAAACATCTTTATTGGAGTACAATTGCTTCACAGTGGTGTGTTAGTTTCTGCTTTATAACAAAGTGAATCAGCTATACATATACATATATCCCCATATCTCTTCCCTCTTGCGTCTCCCTCCCTCCAACCCTCCCTATCCCACCCCTCTAGGTGGTCACAAAGCACCGAACTGATATCCCTGTGCTATGCGGCTGCTTCCCAATAGCTCTCTATTTTACATTTGGTAGTGTATATATGTCCATACCACTCTCTCACTTTGTCCCAGCTTCCCCTTCCCCCTCCCCATGTCCTCAAGTCCATTCTCTAGTAGGTCTGCGTCTTTATTCCCTTCCTGCCCCTATGTTCTTCATAACCATTTTTTTAAGATTCCATGTATATGTGTAAGCATACGGTATTTGTTTTTCTCTTTCTGGCTTACTTCACTCTGTATGACAGACGCTAGGTCCACCACCTCACTACAAAAAAACTCGATTTCATTTCTTTTTATGGCTGAGTAATATTCCATTGTATATATGTGCCACATCTTCTTTATCCATTCATCTTATATGGTAGTTCTATTTTTAGTTTTTTAAGAAACTTCCATACTGTTCCCATAGTGGCTGTATCAATTTACATTCCCACCAACAGTGCAAGAGGGTTCCCTTTTCTCCACACCCTCTCCAGCAATTATTGTTTGTAGATTTCTTGCTGATGGCCATTCTGACTGGTGTGAGGTGATACCTCGTTGTAATTTTGATTTGCATTTCACTAATGATTAATGATGTTGAGCATCCTTTCATGTGTTTGTTGGCAATCTGTATATCTTCTTTGGAGAAGTGCCTATTTAGGTCTTCTGCCCATTTTT
>NC_041234.1:94695700-94697321 GCF_002837175.3 Physeter macrocephalus
TGTTTATTTTTGTTTTTATTTCCATTACTCTAGGAGGTGGATCAAAAAAGATCTTGCTGTGATTTATGTCAAAGAGTGTTCTTCCTATGTTTTCCTTGAAGAGTTTTATAGTGTCCAGTATTACATTTAGGTCTTTAATCCACTTTGAGTTTATTTTTATGTATGTTGTTAGGGAGTGTTCTAATTTCATTCTTTTACATGTAGCTGTCCAGTTTTCCCAGCACCGCTTATTGAAGACACTGTCTTTTCTCCATTGTATATCCTTGCCTCCTTTGTCATAGATTAGTTGACCATAGGTGCATAGGTTTATTTCTGGGCTTTCTATCCTGTTCCATTGATCTATATTTCTGTTTTTGTGCCAGTACCATACTGTCTTGATTACTGTAGCTTTGTAATATAGTTTGAAGTCAGGGAGGCTGATTCCTCCAGCTCTGTTTTTTTCCCTCAAGACCTCTATGGCTCTTTGGTGTCTTTTGTGTCTCCATACAAGTTTTAAGATTGGTTGTTCTAGTTCTGTAAAAAAAAAAATGCCATTGGTAATTTAACAGGGACTGTATTGAATCTGTAAATTCCTTTAAGTAATATAGTCATTTTCACAATATTGATTCTTCCAGTCGAGGAACATGGTATATCTCTCTATCTGTTTGTGTCATCTTTGATTTCTTTCATCAGTGTCTTACAGTTTTCTGAGTACAGTTCTTTTACCTCCTTAGGTAGGTTTATTCCTTGGTATTTTATTCTTTTTGTTGCATTGGTGAACTGGATTATTTCCTTAATTTCTCTTTCTGATCTTTCGTTTTTAGTGTATAGGAATGCAAGAGTTTTCTGTGCATTCATTTTGTATCCTGCATCTTTACCAAATTCATTGATTAGCTCTAGTAGTTTTCTGATGGCATCTTTAGGATTCTCTATGTATAGTATCATGACATCTGCAAGTAGTGATAGTTTTACTTCTTCTTTTCCAATTTGTATTCCTTTTATTGCGTTTTCTTCTCTGATTGCCATGGTTAGGACTTCCAAAACTATGTTGAATAATAGTGGCAAGAGTGGACATCCTTGTCTTGTTCCTGATCTTAGAGGAAATGCTTTCAGGTTTTCACCCTTGAGAATAATGTTGGCTGTGGGTTTGTCATATATGGCCTTTATGATGTTGACGTAGGTTCCCTCTGTGCCCAATTTCTGGAGAGTTTTTATCATAAATGGGTGTTGAATTTTGTCAAAAGCTTTCTCTGCATCTATTGAGATGATCTTTTGGTTTTTATTCTTCAGTTTGTTAATATGGTGTATCATTGATTGATTTGCATATATTGAAGAGTCCTTGCATCCCTGGGATAAATCCCACTTGATCATGGTGTATGATCCTTTTAATGTGTTGTTGGATTCTGTTTGCTAGTATTTTGTTGAGGATTTTTGCATCTATATTCATCAGTGATATTGGTCTATAATTTTCTTTTTTTGTAGTATCATTGTCTGGTTTTGGTATCAGGGTGTAGGTGGCCTCGTAGAATGAGTTTGGGAGTGTTCCTCCTTCTGTTATATTTTGGAAGAGTTTGAGAAAGATAAGTGTTAGCTCTTCTCTAAATGTTTGATAGAATTCACCTGTGAAGCCACCTGGTCCTGG
>NC_041234.1:94697662-94700482 GCF_002837175.3 Physeter macrocephalus
TTCCCTCTTAGAACTGCTTTTGCTGCATCCCATAGGTTTTGGATTGTCGTGTTTTCATTGTCATTTGTCTCTAGGTATTTTTTGATTTCCTCTTTGATTGCTTCTGTGATCTCTTGGTTATTTAGTAACATATTGTTTAGCCTCCATGTGTTTGTGTTTTTTACGTTTTTTCCCTCTAATTGATTTCTAATCTCATAGCGTTGTGATCAGAAAAGATGCTTGATATGATTTCAGTTTTCTTAAATTTACTGGTGCTTGATTTGTGACCCAAGATGTGATCTATCCTGGAGAATGTTCCCGGTGCACTTGAGAAGAAAGTGTAACCTGCTGTTTTTGGATCAAATGTCCTGTAAATATCAATTAAATCTATCTGGCCTATTGTGTCACTTAAAGATTGTGTTTCCTTATTAATTTTCTGTCTGGATGATCTGTCCATTGGTGTAAGTGAGGTGTTAATGTCCCCCACTATTATTGTGTTACTGTCAGTTTCCTCTTTTATAACTGTTAGCCTTTGCCTTATGTATTGAGGTGCTCCTATGTTTCACCAGAAAAATTTTATAAAGCCTCTACTGTGTGTCAGATATTTTTACTATGTGTCAGAAAGTAAATGGGATTTGAAGAAGAGTTTGATTGAATAACTGGGGGAAGGTATGTGTGTAACAGGGGCCACAAATCTTAGTGGTAGTGGTGCTTGGCATGCATCCTAGAATTTTGTATAACACAGTGTTGTATCTAAAAAATATTTCCCTAAATCAAAGTCACAAAATTTTTCTCCTGTGTTTTCCTCTATAAGATTCATAGTTTTAGGTTTATGTTCAGATCTATGATTCATTTTAAGACACTTTTTATACATGGTGTGAGGTTTTTTTGTTTATTATTTTTGCATATAAGTATCCAGTTATTCCAGGACTTTGTTGAAAAGGCTCTTCTTTCTCCACTGAACTGCCTTTGTTGAAAATCAGTTGCCCATTTATGTGTGGATCTATTTCTGTACCTTACATTACATCCTTTTAATCTGTCTCATCTTTTTTTTTTTTTTTTGCTGTACACGGGCCTCTCACTGTTGTGGCCTGACATCTGCAAGTAGTGATAGTTTTACTTCTTCTTTTCCAATTTGTATTCCTTTTATTGCGTTTTCTTCTCTGATTGCCATGGTTAGGACTTCCAAAACTATGTTGAATAATAGTGGCAAGAGTGGACATCCTTGTCTTGTTCCTGATCTTAGAGGAAATGCTTTCAGGTTTTCACCCTTGAGAATAATGTTGGCTGTGGGTTTGTCATATATGGCCTTTATGATGTTGACGTAGGTTCCCTCTGTGCCCAATTTCTGGAGAGTTTTTATCATAAATGGGTGTTGAATTTTGTCAAAAGCTTTCTCTGCATCTATTGAGATGATCTTTTGGTTTTTATTCTTCAGTTTGTTAATATGGTGTATCATTGATTGATTTGCATATATTGAAGAGTCCTTGCATCCCTGGGATAAATCCCACTTGATCATGGTGTATGATCCTTTTAATGTGTTGTTGGATTCTGTTTGCTAGTATTTTGTTGAGGATTTTTGCATCTATATTCATCAGTGATATTGGTCTATAATTTTCTTTTTTTGTAGTATCATTGTCTGGTTTTGGTATCAGGGTGTAGGTGGCCTCGTAGGATGAGTTTGGGAGTGTTCCTTCCTCTGCAGTTTTTTGGAAGAGTTAGAGAGGATGTGTGTTAGCTCTTCTCTAAATGTTTGATAGAGTTCACCTGTGAAGCCATCTGGACCTGGACTTTTGTTTGTTGGAAGATTTTTAATCACAGTTTCAATTTCAGTGCTTGTGATTGGTCTGTTCATATTTTCTATTTATTCCTGGTTCAGTCTTAGAAGGTTATACCTTTGTAAGAATCTGTCCATTTCTTCCAGGTTGTCCATATTATTGGCATAGAGTTGCTTGTAGTAGTCTCTTATGATGCTTTGTATTTCTGCTGTGTCCATTCTAACTTCTCCTTTTTCACCTCTAATTTTATTGATTTGAGTCCTTTCCCTCTTGATGAGTCTGGCTAATGGTTTATCAATTTTGTTTATCTTCTCAAAGAACCAGCTTTTAGATTTATTGATCTTTGCTATTGTTTTCTTTGTTTCTATTTCATTTATTTCTGCTCTGCTCTTTATGATTTCATTCCTTCTACTAACCTTGGGTTTTGTTTGTTCTTCTTTCTCTGGTTCCTTTAGGTGTATGGTTAGATAGTTTATTTGAGATTTTTCTTGTTTCTTGAGGTAGCATTGTATTGCTGTAAACTTCCCTCTTAGAACTGCTTTTGCTGCATCCCATAGGTTTTGGATTGTCGTGTTTTCATTGTCATTTGTCTCTAGGTATTTTTTGATTTCCTCTTTGATTGCTTCTGTGATCTCTTGGTTATTTAGTAACATATTGTTTAGCCTCCATGTGTTTGTGTTTTTTACGTTTTTTCCCTCTAATTGATTTCTAATCTCATAGCGTTGTGATCAGAAAAGATGCTTGATATGATTTCAGTTTTCTTAAATTTACTGGTGCTTGATTTGTGACCCAAGATGTGATCTATCCTGGAGAATGTTCCCGGTGCACTTGAGAAGAAAGTGTAACCTGCTGTTTTTGGATCAAATGTCCTGTAAATATCAATTAAATCTATCTGGCCTATTGTGTCACTTAAAGATTGTGTTTCCTTATTAATTTTCTGTCTGGATGATCTGTCCATTGGTGTAAGTGAGGTGTTAATGTCCCCCACTATTATTGTGTTACTGTCAGTTTCCTCTTTTATAACTGTTAGCCTTTGCCTTATGTATTGAGGTGCTCCTATGTT
>NC_041234.1:94700674-94718859 GCF_002837175.3 Physeter macrocephalus
GGGCACGAACCCGTGTCCCCTGCATCGGCAGGCAGTCTCTCAACCACTGCACCACCAGGGAAGCCCTAATCTTTCTCATCTTTATGCCAGTACCACACTGTCTTGTTTATTATAGCTTCATAATACTGATATTTTGACTATTCTAGGTCCTTTGCATTTACATTTTCATATGAATTTTAGATCCAACTTGTCAATTTCTACATAAAATCCTAGAGAGATTTTGATTGGGAATACTTTAAATGTATAGTTGAATTTGGGGAGAGTTGACATCTTAATACTGAATTTAACCCATGAAAAAGGTCTCTCTCCATTTAATGAATTTTTCTTTAATTCATCCAGAAATGTTTTGTTGTATTCAGTGTATAGGTCTTGCACATCATATTTATCCTAAAGTACTTCATACTTTATGCTCTTTATGAGTATTGTTTTTTTTAATTTATTTATTTTGGGCTGTTCTGCATCTTTGTTGTTCAGTATCGGCTTTCTCTGGTTGAGGTGAGCGGGGGCTACTCTTTGTTGTGGTGCACGGGCTTCTCATTGTGGTGGCTTGTCTTGTTGCGGAGCATGGGCTCTAGGCGCACAGGCTTCAGTATTTGTGGCACTCAAGCTCAGTAGGTGTGGCTCACGGGCTCTAGAGCGCAGGCTCAGTAGTTGCGGTGCATGGGCTTAGTTGCTCTGCAGCATGTGGGATCTTCCCAGACCAGGGATTGGACCCGTGTCCCCTGCATTGGCAGGAAGATTCTTAACCACTGTATCACCAGGGAAGCCCCTGAGTATTGTTTTTAAATTGAATTGTTTTTTTTCGGTATGCGGGCCTCTCACTGCTGTGGCCTCTCCCGTTGCGGAGCACAGGCTCCGGACGCGCAGGCTCGGCGGCCATGGCTCACGGGCCCAGCCGCTCCATGGCATGTGGGATCTTCCTGGACCGGGGCACGAACCCGTGTCCCCTGCATCGGCAGGCGGACTCTCAACCACTGCGCCAGCAGGGAAGCCCTGAATTTTTTATCTTTCATTGATAGGATAATTGCAATTGATTTTTTGTTAAACTTTTTATTTTGAGATAATTGTATATTCACATGCAACTGTAAGAAATAGTACAGAAAAATTCCATGTGTGCTTAACCCAATTTGTCTCAGTGGTAACACGTTGCAGAATTGTAATACAACATCACAACTGGGATATTGATATTGATACAGTCTAGATACAGAACATTTCCATCACTACAAGGATCCCTCACATTACCCTTTTATATAGCCCCATCCACTCCCATCATTCCTTCCCACCTCCACCTCTTTTTATTCCTTGACAACCATTAATCTGTTACTCTTTGTATAATATTGTTATTTAAAGAATGTTATATATAAATGAAATCATACAGTATATAACCTTTTGGGAATTGGCTTTTTCATTCATCATAATTCTCTTCAAATTCATCCAGGAAGGATACAAATGTATCATTAAAATGTGTACGTCAGATGTGTATTATTATCATAACTTCCCTTTTCTTCTCTTTCCTACTTTTTTGAAAATTTAATATTAACTAGGTGGGACAAACTAAAACAGTAGCCATATGATCAGTGGAAGATGGTGGTGTGAGAACTAGAGAAAGTATCTCTAAACCTCAAGTTGTAGCCGTTACAGTTCCTATTTTCCACTGAAGACCACTAGAAGGAACGAGGATTGTAGGCTCCTGAGTTTTTCACCTTCAATTGATTAAGCAAGACCTTTTCTCTCCCAGAAAACCACACATATATGTTTACATATATATGTTTTACATATATGTATATATGATTAATTGTTGTTGGAAGTTTATACTTTCATTTACCTAAATTATAGTGGGGAGTTCTTTGGGCATTTGTCAGATTTTTCAGGAATTGGAAATATGTGAAAGCAGCAGGCATTTCTTCAATTGGATAACTTTAATTTCACACTTAAGCAAATCTTCTCTCTTCATTAAGTGTAGTACCAAGATAAGTGAAATAAAAATGCAGTGCCAAATAGCAAGTCCTGCCCTATATTTTCACAAAAGAGACAATTTAGAATAGGTATTCTTCTGTGGGCTGATAGAATAATTGCACGCTTAGGGTGTTCATATTCAGGATTGATATCATCTCCCTATTGCTATGTTTCTGAGGAACCTGTCACCTTGGTATCTAAGCATTAAAACACTTTTTAGAGAAGGAAATTCTTCTTTAAGCCTACTCTCTCCCTGTAATTTGTAGCTTGGCTCATGTCCAGTAGTTGGCATATAGCTTGCAGTTCTGCAGATTTCAGTTAGCTCTTACTATAGAGCACATCTCAGAGCTGAAACTATTCTAGTCCACGTTCATTCACAGTACCAGATGCTTTTGAAAGGAATAGGTAGCTAGAAGAGTGTGGGGCGGGGACTGTGTAGATACATATACAAATGAAAACATGTATACATACTTACACATTCTGGCTAGTACCAGATTTAATTGTTCTCAGGCTCACTGGATCTAAGGTGTTAGCATCCTTTTCAGAGTGGAGAGGGTTTCAGATTTAGGGGACTGGGTCCAACATAATTTTTAATATCAGTAATATTATATTGCAATTATAAGGGCTTCATATTGCTTCTGAGAAATTCTTATTACAACTACTGGGAGACTTTTACAGAGAAGGTGGGTATAACAAGGCAGTATCTATAAAACTGACAATCATTTATTATAATTATTATATAAAGTATTTATAATAAATTATAAAGCTAATTTCTTTATATGAATTCTTAAATTCTTTATATAGATTGATAAATTATTTACATGGACCAATGCGAAAATGGGCACGTGAGTGGTGCAGTATGTTTACCACTCTAGCTTAATGATAACACTGGGGTTTACATTGCTTTAAAAACTGAAAATATACAGTTGCTTAGAGGATATTTTTGGGATCAGTTTATATTGACTATGAGAAGCTGATGACCTTGTCTATTTCCTAGAAGCTCTGGGAGTTTCTGTTTGTCCTGATTTTGCTTTGAATATTAAAAGGAGAGGGAGAGAGAGAGGACCCAAGGAAAGAAGGAAAGGTGAATTTATAAAGGGAAAAATACCTGGATGTAAAAAGAAAAAGTCAACCATCCAGGTGTTTTAGATTAATTTAGATGGTACAAGAAAGAATGAGTATTTGCACACCCTTCATCCATGAATCCATTCCCTTTTGGATGAAAGTTTCACACAAGCAGTTTTAGAATGTATTCTAAGATACCAGTTTTTCAAACGGTTGGTATCTAGCCTGTCTTAGGGTATGTGAGGCTAAGGATTCATGTGTTTGAAGATAATTTTCATAGAATATGTGTTTGAAGATAATCTTTTAGGCAAAATAATCCTTTCAGACACTAATTTCCCACTTTTTTTTTTTCCATTGAGGTGAAATTTACCTATGCTAGGTATTTCATATAAATAGAATTAAATAATGTGTTATATTTTATGTCTAGCTTCTTTTACTTAGCAAAATTTTTTCAAGGTCCCTTCACATTGTAGCATGTATCAGTACTTTATTCCATTTTATGGATGAATAATATTCCATGGTTTATGCACGTGTGTGTGTTTGTATACACACACATATCTCACAATTTGTTTTCCCATTCATCTGTTGACAGATATTCATGTTGTTTATACATTTTGGCTATTATGAATAAGCTGTTATAAACTTTCTTACATGTTTGTTTGGGTACCTGTTTTCAATAACTAGGAGTGGAATCATTGGATTATGTGATAATTCTATGTTTAACTTTTTGAGGAACCGCCAAACTGTTTTCCACAGTGGCTGTTGCATTCCCACCAGCAATATACAAGGGTTCCAGTTTCTCTGATGGATGTTGGAATGAGAGAAGTTTATTACTTATATATACTTACAAAGTAACAGAAGTGGAACTACTATCCTGGTCTTTTTGGTAGAAGCCCATTATTTATCATATCATTCTGCTGCTCAGATGATACTATTTTGGAAACAGAGCAATAAGTAGTTGTGCTTTCTGTTTATCGAGAAAAGGTTTGTGTGCACATGAATAAAGAAGCAATAAGAGGGATTTGTTAAGAATTCTGTCAGTTGTTAGGCGCTCTTAAGCTGCATTTTATTGTTTGGTTAAATGTTATAATGACTGACCTTGCTAATATTAATCACAAAGTGTCCTATAATATAATTAACATACCATAAAATTCACCCCTTTAAATAGTAAATTCAGTGGGTTTTTGTACATTTGTACATTATGCAACTATCACCACATCTCAGTTTAGAACATTTTCATCACTCCAAACAGAAACTTTGTATTCATTAACTGTCACTCCTCATTTCCCCTTTCCATCCAACCCCTGGCAATGACTAATCTACTTTCTACCTCTAGATTTGCCTATTCTGGCCATTTCATATAAAGAGACTCTTGTACAACATGTGGTCTTTTATGATTTTTTTCACTTAGCCTAATGTTTTCAAGGTTTATCCATGTTGTAGAATGTACTTTATCCTCTTTTACAGCTGGATAATATTCCGTTGTATGGATATACCACATTTTGTTTATTCATTAATCAGTTGATGGACGTTAAGATTGTTTCCACATTTTGGCTATTATCAATAGTGCTGACATGAACATCCATGAACAATTTTTGTGCAGAAATATATTTTCATTTCTCTTAGTTATATACCCAGAAATTGAATCACTGTATCATATCGTAACTCTATGTTTAACTTTTTGGAGAACTGCCAAACTGTTTCCCACAGTAATTGAACCATTTTACAATACCACAGGCAGTGCATGAGGGTTTCAATTTCTCCACATCCTCACCAACATTTGTTATTGTCTTTTTAATTTTTAGTCAATCTAGTGGGTGAGAAGCAGTATTTCATTGTGGTTTTAATTTGCATTTTACCTGATGGCTAATGATGTTGAGCATCTCTTCATGTACGTATTGGCCATTTGTATATCTTCCTTGGAGAAATATGTTTTCAGATCGTTTACACATTTTTTAATTGGGTTATTTATCTTTTTATTGTTCAGTTATAAGTATTTTTTATGTATTCTGGATGCAAATCCCTTATAAGATATATGACTGGAAAGTATAGTCTCTCATTCTGGGGGTTGTCTTTTCACTTTCTTCATGGTTTCCTCTGAAACACAAAAGTTTTTAATTTTGCCACAGTCAAATTTATCTATTTTTTTTTGTTGTTGCTTTTGCTTTTGGTGTCCTAAGAAGACTTTTGTCTAACCTAAAGTCTGGTGATTTACACCTATTTTTTATTCTAAGAATTTTATATCTTTAGCTCTTATATTTAGGTCTGTGATCCATTTTGAGTTAATGGTTGTAAATGGTGTGAACTAGGGGTTCAACTTCATTCTTTTACATGTGTCGGGAATTGCCAGATGTCAAGGTGGTCAATTATGATAACAAGCCAAACTGAGATTAACCATCAAAGCCTTTATTCACTTATTGTGATAGTATAAGCAAGAGGTCAAACAAAATGTTCCTGCTGTTTCATGGACCCACGGGCTGAGGAGAGGGAGAAGAGGAAGGGCTTGGAGTTGAAAAGTACTAAATGATGGAGATAAGACCCTTGATAAGGAGGTCCCATTGAGGCACATGGGCTAGGAATACAGATGTTCATAGGAGCATGGCCAGTGTTGGGGGCCAAGTGAACGAGTCTTTGACTGCAATTCCCTTCAGAGGTTGTAATACACCGGCTGTGTACCACATGTGGTGTGGGGAAGGCAGCTTTCCCCCATGAGGCCTGCCAGATAAAACCTTTATAACTGCTTATGGTCTGCCCTGAAAGATAACATATAGGATTTTGGCCTGGAGCCAGACTCCTCAGCATGTGGATAGCCATTTGTCCCAGAAGGATTTGTTGAAGGGACTATTCCTACCCCATTGAATCATCTTGGCACCCTTTTTGAAGGTCAACAAGGATTAATTATGGACTCTAAATTCTATTCCATTGGTCTATATGTCTCTCCTTAGGCAAGTACTACACTGTCTTGATTGCTGCAGCTGTGTAATATGTTTTGAAATCAGGAAGTGTAAGTCTTCCAACTTTGTTCTTATCAAGATTGTTTTGATTATTTTGGATCCTTTGCATTTCCATATAAATTTAAGGATAACTTTGTCAATTCTTGATGGCCTTCTTAGTCATAAAAACTTAAATTATTATCAGGGTAATTTATTATATTATATATTTTTGAAAATTATTATTTAGATGTGTCACATATGGTAGCTTTATTACCAGAACATAAGATTACCTGAAATATCTTGCTTGCTTTTGCTTGTTAAAGAGAGGAATTCTTTTAAAGATAATGGAAAAGAAATCTGTGATCCTGGATTAATTACAAAAACATATATAGGCATATCATCACCTTATTTTTTGGAATTTTTTGGAACATGGTATAATATAATAAGAAATATTTAAAGAATATAATTTATTTAATAGAAGAGAATCCATGAAGGAATGTTGTTATTGAAATGTAATAATTTTTTATTAAAAGCCAGTAATAATATTTAATGAAAAATAACTGAACATTTATATATACTTCAGGATTGCTCATTTTAGTCTCACGATTCCAAGTAACAGGAGGATAAGGCCAATATTTTTATCCAATTTTATGGAGATGGGAATTGTAGCTTAGAGATGTGAAATGATTTGCCCCAAGTCATACAGTAAACCAGAGACAACCCTTGAACATGTTTTCACTCATCATATGTAATACTCTTTTACTCTAAACCAGCTGTCTTCTTGTGGATATAGATTATTATTTTGCTCAATATGAAAATTTGCACTTGAGTTTCGAACCAAAATTACATGAGATTTATTAATTCTGTAGCAGTTGTGGAGTTAACCACTTGATGCTATTCACCCAGTCCTTTATATATATATATATATATATATAATATATATATATATTATATATATATAAAATTAGTATTTTGACTAGTCAATCACTTTGAAGAGCTTAGCATCCAGTTGCATAGATCCACATGAATATTTGAGGCAATATGAGGGCAAAGTGGCAAGTAAACAAAACAAATTAAATGACATTCATAATGTATAACTGTGAAAATGATATTGGAGGTGGTGGCAGAAAGCTTTTAATTGGGAGACAGGAGTCTAAAGCCATGTCTTAAGTACATTGACAGATGTAGTTTAGACATACACTAGGCAATGTGAATTTGGAGTCTCCATTAGGAAAGGACCATACCCTATTTATTCCAGAATTCTCAGGGAATAGCATATTACTATGTACAGAGTAGGTGCTCAATGATGTAATTTAACTTAATTGAGGGAATAAAGCATCCCCACAGGGAGAACAACGTGTATAAAAGTGTTACAACATGTATGAAAATGTTGGCATGGAGAAGAGGGTTGCAAAGGGGTTAATTAGGCAAAGACAGCAGTAGGTGATTACCCAAATCAAAGATAATGCTGAATTCAGAAGTTCAGGAGAGCCCAGAGTTCCTGAGGGTATCCAGTGAGTACATATATTATTCCCTGTTTGTAGTTTGTCACTTCAAGCTCAGAAGTTCTGTTCTTTGCTACCCTGAAACTATTGGACTACTGTTCATTCTTCATTGAAGGTTAGGGGAATTTTAGTCAAACATGGGAAAATACATGCTTCTGTTTTTGTATTTTGCTTGTGTTGCTATATGAAAAGGGTAGATGCCCTGGCATTGCTTGGGGACCAGTAGCTACCATTTATGGAGATAAAGTTAGAGAATCTTTTTTTTTCTGCTCCTCTTAACCCCTCAAAATAACAAAATTTTGTTTGGAGGCCTGAAATTTTAACAATGCACTGATCATTAATATTTTGTCACAGCCATATTTTTTTCATGAGAAATGAGAAACTTAATTCTCTGGATGGTGTATTTTAGTATTAACTAAAAGCTTCGATGGCATATCAGCTAATTAGTATCTGAATCAAGTTTGGGAGGGAACCTTCAGAAGATGATGAATATTTTCTTTGCCTGGCTTTTGATGTTCAATTTTCTTTGGAACTGTCAGCTGTCTAATTTTGATAGTGACAGCTCATTTCAGATGTAAAATCATAAATACACATAAAGGATCTAAGACCTCCAGTGTCCAATAGTTTTGAGTCCATCATGTGAAAATTAAGGCTGCCCTATCATTCTGTCTTGTGATGACTCTGACAGATGTTGGCCATGCTTATTATAAAATGACCTGTTTCACTTCATACTTCTTTATCACAGAAATCAGCCTTCTCCTGGTAATTTAAAATCTATCTTAAAATTTCATAGATAGATCCTCTTGTTTCCTAGTGAAGTAGTTTATTAGGATCAGTGTCATTATTTATGAGTTTATTGAAAACTGAAGATGTGCCCATTTAGGCCATCCATTAAAACAGTGTTAGAGATGTAAAATGATAAATGGGAAACTTACACATTGAGGCTTAACTATTCTGGGCACATATATGGCTAATGAGGCGGGAGCCTCTGAGACCTCTCAGCTACCTTCGTTAGCCCTCAAGCCTAGAAGCTCAAGAAGTCAGAACATGTACAGTTACATGAGTAACAAGACTTATATATAAAATAAGTGGCTTATATGGTAGACTCTGCGACAGAGGGGCAGCAACAATTAGCTTGACTGGAGCCTATTACCTTCTGCCCTCCTTTCCTTCCATCCACAAGCATTTATCCATTATTTACCATATTCCAGGCTCTATCACATGCTATAGTCTAAGCAGTTTCCTAGATACTTGAGCTATGGAGATAGGCCCTTAGGGAGACACGGTTGAGTCAGGAAGATAGAAATTCACTGTGACTTAAACCATTCTGTTATTGGCACAGCATATAGAAAGTGTTTGAGAGTGATTTGGGTTACTTGGATATAATCATGGTGGAGGTCTTTGTGTATAACATAGTACACAGTAGTAATAGCTAAAATATAGTGAGCACTTACTAGGTGCCAGGCACTGAGCTAAGCTCATTTCATGTATAAACTTCCTTAATTCTCAACAACAATCCAGTGAACTAAAGTACTGTTATCATCCCCATTTTATAGACACTGAGGCACAGAGACACTAAGTAACTTGCTCAAGGTCATGCAGCCAGTAAGCAGTGTAGTAATATTTGAGCCCAGGCAGTGTGGCTCCAGAGACTGTGCTCCTAATTACCATACTATACTGCCTCTCATTAAATGTTAGTTGGTATAATTATTGTTATTATTATTCATATTCTTTACTTGAAATGCCTGATACTTGTGAGAAAACTAAGGTAAAGAAACTAACTTACTCAAGGTCATACAGCTAAAAAGCAGCAGAGTATGGCAAATCCAGGCCTTTTGTCTCCACAGTCCACATGTTTAACTTCCATATTATATAGTTCATGTAATGTTGACAGTTCTCTCACACTGGTTTCTTTAGGAAGTTGGGGGATACGTGCCCTCCTCTCATCTGCCCCTGTGTTGGTACTCCTAAGTCCTCTATTTTACTTAGAAGAGAGTATGGTGTGGTGTCTAGAAAATAAAGTATCTGGAGGATGTCCACACACACTTTCCAATTCCTTTGGTATGGAAAGTAGATGGATGAGACCTTACCAGGATTGGCTTTTCAGGCATGTATATAGAGGGGGCAGTGAGGGCACTAATTGCCCTGAACAAAGGGAACAGAAAGTGTCAAAAATGCATATTGTATATCTACTCTGCTTAAGACCCTTTTATAGCACCAAGGTTACAGCATTAAACAAAAGAAGCAAGATTCTCTGTCTTCATGTAGTTTACATTCTAGTGGAGAAAGATGAACAATAGCAAATTGTCACAAGTGTCTTAGAGAAATATAGCCCAGAGAGTAGGAATAGAGAATGTCATGAAGAGGGAGGGGATGATATTTTTAAATAGGATGGTTAGGGCAGGCTTTGTTGAGAAGGGGATATTTGATTTACCAAAAGAGTGAAGAATATGTCCACACAAAAACTTGTACATCAGTGTTCATAGCAGTATTATTTATAATATTCAAAAAGTTGAAACAAATCAAATGCTCATCAGTGGATACGTAGGTAAACAAAATGTTGTATATCTATTATGATGGGATATTATTGAGCCAAAAGGAATGAATTCTGATACATGCTACAACATGAGTGAACTTCAGCCATCACAAAAGGGTACAGATTGTAAGTTCCATTTATAGGAAATGTACAAAATAGGAAAATCCTTAGAGATAGAAAGCAGATTAGTGGTTGTTAGGGTCTGGGGAAGAGGAGTGAAGAATGACTATTACTGTGTAGGGGGTTTATTTTTGGGGTGGTGAAAATATTCTGAAGGTAGATCGTGGTGATAGTTGTGCAACCTTGTAAATATACTAAAAACGACTAAACTGTACACTTTAAAACAGTGAACTTTATGATATGTAAATAATATTAATTTAAAAAGCTTCAAGACAAAGTTATATTTGGCCGGAGTCTAAGCAAATTTGGCTGAGTGAAGTTGTTTCAGCTCTAAAGGCAACCAGACTGCCTCTGGAAGTGGAAGGAGGCAGGCAGCCCAGGGTGTTTCCCATTCTGTCATCTGACAGTAAAGGCTACATACCCTGAGTACTGTGCTGGTCAGTCCCAGGTAGGTGAATCCCCGAGAGTCATGATGTCACAAAGACCTCTCAGAACGTTCCAGCCATCCTTGTGCACAGCACACAAGTCTGTCACAGGGTTGAATGCCTCACTGAATAGGGCCTTGAACAGTAAAAAAATAAAAAAAATTCTGTGGCAAAGCTGTTTCTCTGATAGTGAAATTCCTGAGGGTGATGCCTTGGTGTTCTCTTATTCTAGATCAGATCCAGGGTTACAGCTACCGTGGGCCACTCTAACAGGAATGGACCGAAAACTCAATTGCTATCCTAGCGATCTGGCTGAACCCATCCCAAATACAAGTTCTCAGAGGTAAGAGATTAATGAAAATACTGTATTCACATATTTAATAAAACAAGAGCTAGAAGGGACTTTATAAAAAAACAGTTGCTGGCAAATAATTTAAATATCATTTTTCCACAGCATTCTGTTTATACCACATATAATCTTGATATTACCAGTTACAATTGTGGATACACTAATGTTGAACTTATAGTTTTAGTATTTAAAAGTTAATGTTTCTGTCCATCAACAGATGAATAGACAAATTTTTATCCAATTGTATATCCAAGATACAATGAATATCTTTACCCATAAAAAGGAATGAAGTAGTGAGTGATACATACAACAACTTGGATGAACCTCAAAAACATGATGCTAAGTGAAAGAAGCCTGACACAAAGGCCACATATTATATGATTCCATCTGTACAAAATGACAGGAATAGCCAAGTCCACAGAGACACAAAGTGAATTAATGGTTGTCTGGGGCTGAAGAGACAGGAGGAACAGGGAAGTGACTGTTAAAAGAGTGCGGAGTATCCTTTTCAGGTGATGAAAAATTTCTCAAATTATAAACTGGTGATGAGTGTACAGCCCTGTGAGTATACTAAAAGCCACTGAATTTTGCACTTTAACATAGTAAATATTATGGTATGTAAATTATGTCTCAATAAAAATATATTTTAAAAATACTTTCAAAAATTGGTGAAGTTAGTAAAGGAGAGAGCCATGCTAATAGATGGGGAAAGAGTTCAAGACCAAAGAAATAGCCAGTTCAAAGCCCTCAAGGCCAGTTTTAGGAACAGCAAGTGGCCGGTGTGGTTATAGTGGAGGAAGCGACAAGGACAGTAATAGCAGACGAGATGACAGAGATAAGAGGAGGCCTTGTAGGAGCTTGTAAGCCATTGTACAGACTTTGACTTATACTCTGGTGAAATGGGAAATCATTGGAGGTTTGAGCTGAAGAGAAGCATGATCTGACTTGGGTTTTTAAAAAATTGTTCTGCCTTTTGTATGGAGAAGAGAATGTAGGAGCACAAGATGTGAAGCAGGGAGACTGGTTCGTGGGCTTTTACAGTAATCCAGGCCAAAAAATGATGGTAGTTTTGACTAGAGTCTTAACAGTGGGGACATAAGAAATGTTTAGATTTGGTGACATGTTTTTCAGTTTGAGAAAACAGGATTCCTGATAAGCTGGATATGCTACTTTTTTGGCCCAAGCAGTAGAGTTGTATTTTATTGGTACAGGGAAGACTATGCTACTAGCAGCTTACGGATAAAAGTTTGACACATTATACTTAAGATACCAATTAGTTATTAAGTGGTAAATTAAGTTATTAATTTTGATTAGGCAGTTGCATATATACAGCACACCTGCATAGACCATGGGCTGGTGTCTTTTCTGATTTGTCAATACCCAGGTAATACCAATCTTTAAATATTTTAATATCTCTTCTGTATGAGTCTTGAGTTCAAGGGAAAGGCCTGGACTAGTAATATAATCTGGACATCTCATTAGCATGTATATGTTTTTTAACGCCATGGGTGTGGCTTTCTCAATTCATTTTTTCTGTAATGTGAGATACATAGATTGTGAGAGAGGAAATATACTCTCTGAGGGAGGCTTGCTTATGAAGGAAGGACAAAGCCCTACCTAACTATTTGAGCTGACTGGTATAATGGTAGATTTTTTTTAATGGTTTTTCCCATTGCCAAGAGCAAAATTCCCTCTCCCTTTCTCAGTATATTTCTGTGAGAAACCTATTATTTGTGAAGCTTTCTCTCCCTTTGATATCTCTGTAGGTCTTTTCAAAGAATAGGTAAGCCTCTTGCCAGCTTTACAACCCAGGAGTGTTTTTCTTAAGCATCTGGGAAACATCTCTTTGAAATGTAAACATCAAGGAATATAGTGTCTCTATCTCCCTGTCACTGTAGGAATGCCTTTCCCTGAGCTGTAACCAAAATGCTCCTCCTAGTGATAGCAGTTTTATTTTTCCTTCAGACAAAGGCAATTAGCTAACACAAATGGCTACCTGAATGCCAGATGAATTTGGGATGAACTATGAAAGAATGCATATGAAATGGTGTTGTAATGTCCTCTTATGGGAAGACAAATTATGGTTAATCTTGAGAACATGTATGGAATGCATTGTCACTGCTTGGTGATACAGAGGGTGGAATCTCTTTCTGTCTTTGTAATCTCTTAGCAGGTTGCCTGTGACACGCATTTTAATCTGGTTTAGTGCTTGTTCAGTACTAAAATGGTTTTCTTTCTTTTCTGTATCTTGTGGAGAGGATTCTATGCCTTGACAGGATGTTTTTAATTTGCACAACACTGGTAATAAAAGGGGCAAATCCCTGTAATTTTAAATCTCCTGTGGGTGCCTTGTACTGCTAAAGTGGAAAAAAATCCTAGAAATAGCTCTTTATATAGCATATATTTATTGATTTATTGATTGAGTTTCTGGATATGACAGACTGCCAAGTGGCAGTCCACCTCCTCCAAACTTTAATGTGCCCCCGTATTCAGATTGTCTGCTTGGCCACTGATTCTTTGAAGTAAAAAATATGTGGATATAAGATAGGAGGTCTATTAGCAACAAAAAATTATTTGGAACCATTATACTAGGGGTTGAGGAGGTAATGATTAGCAAGATAAAATTGTTCTCATGGAGTTTACAGTCTAGTGAAAAAGCTAGACAAATAGGCAATTAAAATACAGTGGGATTAAGTGGTAATAAGGAATTACACAGTATTCTGGTAAAACTAGCAGCCATACTTAGCACAGTCTTTGAGAGTCAGGGGAGGTTGCCTGGAGGAAAGCTGTCTTAGCTGAGACCTGAAGAATGAGTAAGAGTGAGCATTAGAAAAAGAGAAGGTGAAGTGGTAAATGGTGTACTGGGCAAAGTGACTAGCATGTGCTAAATTCTGGATAGCTGAGAGGAAATAAATATGTATGGAGCTGTAAGCAGTTTAGTATAATTAGGGCATGAAGTATAACTACAGAGGCATGGGGATGGTTAGTGACAAGGGATAAGACTTGTACTCACATGCCTTGCTACAGCATTTGAATTTCACTTAGCAGGCAAAGGGAAGCCTGAAGGCAAGGTGGCAGGTGGATGATCAGATTTGTGCTTTATTTAGAAAGATTAATGATATTGCGATTTGAAAAGTAGTTTGGAATGGGGACAGATTGGGTGTAGGGGGACTTGTTAAGAGAAGGTCCAGGTAAGAGGTGAGGGTGGCTTCCCCTTAGGGAAGTGACATATGGATGGAGAGTAACGGTGTGTTCCAGTGATGTTTAGGAGTTACAATTCATAAAACACTGGTGTTGATTAGTTGTAGAGGATGAGGCAGAAAGAGAGGTATACTGTCCCACTGGCACATTCTTCCCCAAATCCCATGATTGAAAATCCCGCTTTAAAAAATTTGAATTCATTTTGGCATGTCCCTTGAGTTACCCATGTGTATGTGAAACAAAATTGACACCTGGAAATGGGATGGGTTCCTCATTTTTCAGACTAACATGAGGTGAGGTCTTATGTTCAAATTCTCTTTCCCCTGAGAGACCAAAAGTAAATGCATCCTACTTGGTATTACCTTTTGGAGCAGTTTATCCTTTATCAACTCAAACCCAAACTGATTTAATTGTATCATGTTTGAGAGAGATGAATTTCCTGTCACCATCACAGATGCCTAAAGACAGCCTAAAGCAGAATACATTATCAAGTAAACAATAAGAAATACAAATATTTACGCAAAGTAGCCATAGCTAACATTCTGCTGATTGTTACAAAGGTAGCCACTGAGGTGAGAGATTAGAAATTGGTAAGAATGTTAATAAAATTTTACTATAAAGGAAATCCTGGTAATTTTACATTTTTATTTAACATATTTGGCCATGTAGAGCAAATTTCATTGTATTCAGTACGGTAGGGAGATGGAGTAAAATGTGTTATGACCCTCAAAATTATTCTCAATTAACCAGAATATTCAAACACCATTATTGATCACTGTCACTTCATCCGCAGTTCTGAGCACATCTTGCATAAAGAAGGCATTCAACAGTATTTCTTAAATAAACATATATGTGCATTAGCGATTACCAAAAAATGATATAAAAATAATGCAATTAAGAGTATATAAAACCAAAACTAAAAAAGCGTACCTTGATTCCTTTACTAATTCGATAGGCACTTCGGAATATTTTAGGAGTTTAGGGTCATCATAGTTAACATGGATAATTATTGACCAGTAATTTGGTTAGAAATGAAAATATATTAAATAATTCTATCCTTGGCACAGGACAGATCCTGGAGGATTGCTTTTTTAATAAACCCCTTCATCACCTTGCTTAGTTGTTATTTGTGTTTCATAGTTGTCAAGGTACTAAAATTACATTTATTTGATTATCCTAATGGTTTGGTTTCAATAAAAGTGAACATTTCTTCATCTTTTGAGTTTCAAGGTATACTCAATCCCAGGGCTAAAAAATGTTTTATTAAATAATAGGTATTTCCAACACATGGACTACTGTAATGCTTAATTACAGTATTGTAATTCAACTAATTCAAAAGTTTTATTTGAAAAATGACACTCTATTAGATGGAATAATAATTAGTATTGTTATTAGGATTAGTTTTTTCATTGAAGTTTAGTTGATTTACAATATTATATTAGCTTCAGGTGTATAATGGTGATTCAAAATTTTATAGCTTGTAATCCATTTAAAGTTATTATAAAATATTGGCTATATTCCCTCTGCTATATATAAAATATATCCTTGTAGCTTATTTATTTTATACATAGTAGTTTGTACCTCTTAATCCCCTTACCCCAGTCTTGCCACTGCCCCCTTTCCTCTCCCCACTGGTAACCACTAGTTTGTTCTCTATATCTGTGAGTTTGTTTTTGTTTTGTTATATTCATTTATTTTATTTTTTAGATTCCACATTTAAGTGATAGCATTGAGTAGTTTTCTTTATCTGACTTATTTTACTAAGCATAATACCCTCTAGGTCCATCCATGTTGTTGCAAATGGCAAAATTTCATTCTTTTTTATATCTGAGTAGTATTCCATTTTGTGTGTGTGTGTGTATACACATACATCATACATACATATATACATCATCTTTATCCATTCATCTGTTAATGGACCCTTAGGTTGCTTCCATATCTTGGCTATTGTAAATAATGCTCAAAGAGCATTGAGGTGCATGTATCTTTTCAAATTAGTATTTTCATTTTCTTCCAATATATACCCAGGAGTGGAATTGCTGGATCATATGGTAGTTCTATTTTTAGTTTTTTGAGGAAACCCCATACTGTTTTCCATAGTGGCTGCACCAATTTACAATCTGACCAACAGTGTACTAGGGTTCCCTTTTCTCCACATCCTCACCAACATTTATTGTTTGTAGACTTTTTGATGATAGCCATTTTGACAGGTGTGAGGTGATATCTCTTTGTGGTTTTGATTTGCATTTCTCTGATGATTAGCAATATTAAGCATTTTTTAATGTGCCTGTTGGCCATCTGTATATCTTCTTTGGAAAAATTACTATTCTGGTCTTCTGCCTGTTTTTTTGATTGGGTTGTTTGTTTTTCTGATATTGAGTTTTATGAGCTGTTACATATTTGGGTATTGACCCCTTATCAGTCATATCATTTGAAAATATTTTCTCCAATTCAGTAGGTTGTCCTTTTGTCAATGGTTTTCTTTGCTGTGCAAAAGCTTTTAAGTTTAATTAGGTCTCATTTGTTTATTTTTGCTTTTGTTTCATTTACCTTAGGGACTGATCCAAAAAAATATTGCTGTGATTTATGTCAGAGTGTTCTGCCTATGTTTTCTTCTAGGAATTTTATGATTTCTGATCTTACATTTAGGTCTTCAATCCATTCTGAGTTAATTTTTCTATATGGTGTTAGAGAATGTTCTAATTTTATTTTTTTACATATAGCTGTCTGGTTTTCACAGCACAACTTATTTAAGAGATTGTCTTTTCTCCATTGTATATTCTTGCCTCCTTTGTTGTAGATTAATTGGTCATAACGGCATGGGTTTATTTCTGGGCTCTCTATTCTGTTCCATTGATCTATGTGTCTGTTTTTGTGCCAGTACCATAGTGTTTTGAATGCTGTGGCTTTGTAGTATAGTCTGAATTTAGGAAGCATGAATCCCCCAGCTTTGTTGTTTTTTCTCAAGATTGCTTTGGCTGTTTGGGGTCTTTTGTGGTTCCATATAAATTTTAGGATTATTTCTGGGAAATAGGACATTAGTATTTTGATGGGGATTGTATTAAATTTGTAGATTGCTTCATGTAGTATGGAAATTTTAGCAATATTAATTCTTCCAATCCATGAACATGTGATATCTTTCAATTTATTTGTATCATTTGCAATTTCCTTCATCAGTGTCTTAGAGTTTTTAGAGTATAGATCTTTCATCTCTGTGGTTAAGTTTATTCCCAGGTATTTTATTCCTTTGATGCAATTATAAATGGGGTTGTCTTCTTGAATTCTTTTCCTTGCTTTTTTTATTTTTTGTATTTTATTTTTACAAGAGATAAATAAGCTGAAACCAAGCATTGTAAATGTATGACCACAACAAAAGCAACAGTAATTGCAATTACCAAACTTGAAACACACTCATACTATATCATAATATTGACATTCAGTCCAGTAATCCTCCACTGTAACAGCTCCTTTACTTTGCAATGAAAATTGATTTGTATATTTTTTGCCTCTGAGTCCTTGTGGGAATTTGGTTGGTTGGTTTTTTATACTGCAGGTTCTTATTAGTCATCAGTTTTATACATATCAGTGTGTACATGTCAATCCAAATCGCCCAATTCAGCACACCACCATCCCCACCCCACCACGGTTTTCCCCCCTTGGTGTCCATACGTTTGCTCTCTACATCTGTGTCTCAACTTCTGCCCTGCAAACCGGTTCATCTGTACCATTTTTCTAGGTTCCACATACATGAGTTAATATACGATATTTCTTTTTCTCTTTCTGACTTACCTCACTCTGTTTGACAGTCTCTAGGTCCATCCACATCTCAACAAATGACTCAATTTCATTCCCTTTTATGGCTGAGTAATAGTCCATTGTATACATTTACCACATCTTCTTTATCCATTCATCTGTTGATGGGAATTTAGGTTGCTTCCATGACCTGGCTATTGTAAATAGTGCTGAAATGAACATTGTGGTGCATGTGTCTTTTTGAGTTATGGTTTTCTCTGGGTATATGCCCAGTAGTGGGATTGCTGGAACATATGGTAATTCTATTTTTAGTTTTTTAAGGAACCTCCATACTGTTCTCCA
>NC_041234.1:94720506-94821214 GCF_002837175.3 Physeter macrocephalus
ATGATTTTTTCTAGTTCTGTAAAAAATGCCATTGGTAACTTGATAGGGGTTGCATTGAATCTGCAGATTGCTTTCGGTCGTATAGTCATTTTCACAATATTGATTCTTCCAATCCAAGAACGTGGTATATCTCTCCATCTGTTGGTATCATCTTTAATTTCTTTCATCAGTGTCTTATAGTTTTCTGCATACAGGTCTTTTGTCTCCCTAGGTAGGTTTATTCCTAGGTATTTTATTCTTTTTGTTGCAATGGTAAATTGGAGTGTTTCCATAATTTCTCTTTCAGAATTTTCATCATTACTGTATAGGAATGCAAGAGATTTCTGTGCATTAATTTTGTATCCTGCAACTTTACCAAATTCATTGATTAGCTCTAGTAGTTTTCTGGTGGCATTTTTAGGATTCTCTATGTATAGTATCATGTCATCTGCAAACAGTGACTGTTTTACTTCTTCTTTTCCAATTTGTATTCCTTTTATTTCTTTTTCTTCTCTGATTGCTGTGGCAACAATACCTCTTTTTTACCCCTCTTCCCAGCCTCTGGCAACCACCATTCTACTTTTTGTTTATTTGAATTTGACTACTTTAGATACCTCATGTAAGTGGAGTTATACTGTATTTGTCTTTTTGTGACTGGCTTATTCCACTTAGGATAATGTGCTCATGGTTCATCCATATTGTAGCATGTGGCAGGTTTTCCTTACTTTTTAAGATTGAATAATATTCCATTGTATGTATGTACCACATTTTGTTTGTCTGTTGATGGATATTTTGGTTGCTTCCATCTGTTGGCTGTTGGATATAGTGTTGCTATGCACATGGGTGTGCAAATATCTTTTAGAGATCCTGATTTAAATTCTTTTGGATATATATCCAGGAGTGAGAATGCTGTTCTCTTTGGGTTACCATTTACATGGAATACCTTTTTCCATCCTTTCACTTTAATTTTATGTGTGTCCTTAGATCTAAAATGAATCTTCTGTAGACAGCATATCTTTGGTTCCTGGGTGGTTTTTCATTTTGATCTTTAAGACAATGTATGTCTTTTCACTGAGGAATTTAATCCATTTACATTTAAAGTAATTGCTGATGGGGAAGGACTAACTTTTGCCATTTTGTTAATTGGTTTCCCTACATCTTGTAGCTTTTTTGTCCTTCTCTCTCTTTGTGTTCATTGATATTTTTTGCTGTGGTATGCTATGATTCACTTCTCTTCTCCTTTTGTATTCTATAGATATTTTATTTGTTGTTCCCATTACAATTTAAATAAGACATCTTAAAATTGTAACATTCTATTGTGAACTGATGATAACTTAACTTCTATCACATACAAAAACTGTAATCCTTTACAGCTTAACTCCTTCCATTTTATGTTATTGATTTCACAAATTCCACATTTATATAATGTATGCTCATTAGCATAGATTTGTAGGGCTCTTTTTATTCTTTTGTCATTTAAATCTGTGAACCGAAATTGCTATAGCACAGGTTGCTTTATTTGTCTATGTATTTAACTTTACCAGATAACCTTTTAGTTTTGTACAGCTTTATGTTACTATCTACTATCCTTTTGTTTCAACTTGAAGGATTCCCTGTAACATTGCTTGCAGAGCAAGTCTAGTGGTAATGAACCCCCTCAGCTGTTGTTTATTTCAAAAAGTCTTAATTTCTCCTTCATTTTTGAAAGACACTTTTGCCAGATACAGTATTTTTGGTTGACATTTTTTTCTTTTAGAGCTTCAAATATATTATTCCACTCCCTTCTGGCCTGTAATATTTCTACTGAGGAACCTGCTGATATTTTTATGGAAACTTGCTTTTATGTGACAAATTACTTTTCTCTTGCTTCCTTCAGTTTTGTCAGTTTTATTCTTCCTTCCTTTGTCAGTTTTATTATAATGTGTCTCATTTTATTATAATATGTCTTTTTTTGGTTTTTTCTTGTTGGACTCCTCTGAGCTTCTTGAATCTCTGTATACTCATTTCTTTCCTCCGATTTGGGAGGTTTTGGTCATTATTTCTTCAAATAAGCTTTTGGCTCCTTTCTCTTTTCCTTCTGGGATTCTCATAGTTCATAGATTGGTCAGCTTGATAGTATCTTATAAGTCCTTCTGGCTCTCTTTACTTTTTCTTGTTCTGTTTTTCTTTTGAGTCTTCTGTCTTCAAGTCCAATGATCCTTTTTTACTGCCTGATCAAGTCTGCTGTTGAATCCCTTCTAATGATTTTTTTCAGTTTAGCTATTGTATTTTTTAACTTCAGAATTTCTGTTTGATTCTGTTTTTATAGTTTCTGTCTCTTTGTTCATATTATCATTTGTTCATGTATAATTTTACTGATTTCCTTTAGTTGTCTGCTCTTTAACTCATCGAGCATTATTATGACAGTTATTTTAAACTCTTTGTTAGGTGGCTCATAGATCTGTATTAAAGAAATATACAATTAGTTTCTGGCATTTAGTTTGTTCCTTTGGACCATGTTCCCCTGTTCCTTTGTATGCATTTAAAATTTTTCTAGGTTTTGGGCATTTGAAAAAACAACTACCTCTCCAAATATTTGAGTACTGGCTTTGTAGGAGAGGAACTTCACAAATCACTCTGGCTGGAGGTTCTAGAACCTCTCAAACGTTTTCTGATCTCTTGCTCCTCCTGGCATCTGCCTGCACAACTTCATCTCTAATGTGTCATTCACCTCTGTTTTTAGCAGTTTCTGTATTCTGGCTCCAGTCCCATCACTCCTCTGAGTCAGGAGAGTGAGAAATCAGTCCCTTCAGCAGTCCCTACACAAGCCAGAAGGTTGGTCATATGGTCCATTCTTTTGTGTCCATCACAAGGAAGAAGCTCCAGTCAGTATGGCGGCTTTCCTCCTAGTTGCACTATGCCACGTAGGAGGAGGGCACAAATGGTTGTGCCAAACACCATGAATTTTCCTACCCCTTTTGATAGAATTCCTTCTTAGGTTTATAGTGCTCTGGGTGCTGTATCTTCTCAACTAATCTCTAGAGCTCTCACAGAGGTATTCTGGTCTGTATGTTATTGTTAGCTTGGTGTCTCTGTAGGTGAAAGTGTCTGTAGCTTCTTATTCTACTATCTTGCTGACATCATTCTGCTTGAATGTTCTTAAGTATTCTGAATACCACTAATATTATTTGTATTCATAAGATGATCATAAGCTTACAACTGAAACCAGTCCCAGACTGAAAGAGGGACAGAGAAGGTAAGATTGTTACATGTTAACTGTGAGATCTGGAAGTGGAGGTGAGCTAACACATGTTTGGCCTAATTATAATTAACTCTCCAGCATTTTTACCACAGAGTTGTTTAATTCCAAAGGTACACTTAAGGTGTGGAGAGTGGGGTTTGACACTGAAGAAAAGGATGTCAGATCATATCTTTACTCTCGTCCTCAATGCCATTTCTGAAAAAGCCTCTTTCGTTCATGAGAGCCAGGTTATTAATAAATAAGAGGAATTCCTGTAGTCCATTCCCCCCAGGATTTGATTCCACTCTCTGAATCTTAGCCCCAATTAGATACCAAGCCAACCCCTGCTAGGACTTCTCCAGAGAACATGAATATTGGCCCACCAATATGTGGGAGCCATTGTAATTTTTCCCCTGGGGCAACAGAATAAAGAGCTGTTCTTGCAGCTGGTGGCTTTGATGGTAGAAAGGTTACTTTTGTATTTGTACAATGGAATATTCCCAACTAACAGCACTAATTGTATTTTTACCTTCATACACTAAGTGGCTGTTTGAGTTAATATCCAATTTAGTAATAAGAGGAAGAAAATATCCTTATTAAGCGTAGGGATACAAGAACTAATCCACCTGTGTTCAGAAATGTACTTTTCCATGTACTGGCTGTTTTGACTTTAGGTAAATCACATAACTTTTCTGTGCCATCTGTAAAACAGGATTAATAATAATACCTACCTAATAAGGGGATTGTAAGGATTAAGTGAGTTAATACAAGTAAAGCACTTGGCACATAGTAGGTATGCATTTGCTATTAATAATAGTGATCTTTTTCAAAGGAAAGATGCTTAAGCACTTCAGTCCCACAGTTCCTGGGGTATTGCCATTATAGAATACCTTGCTATGGTAAGCTCTCCTTCCTTTGGTATTTCTGATTTAAGGGTCTCTTCTATTATTGGGTCAATGTGTGTAAACAACCTAATTTCTGTTTACAGCCACATTACCTACTTACTGGAAGTACAAAGCTTCTGTCAAGAGCTTGATGAATGATAAGGAATGGTTTAACCCAAAAGAAATGACATCCCTTCCCCTTATATATATTTCCCCCTTCCATTTTATTGAGACAGAATAGTGTACAGGAATGACACTGAACTAAGGGTCTAAGTCCATCCCTTACTAGCTACATCAGTCTGAGTAAGCAACCTCTTGCAATCTTAGTCACCTCATTGATAAAATGACACTAAACCATCCCTCACTACTAGTAGGATTATAGTTAGTCAGGCAATAAGTTTGTGGAAAATAATATTATACTGCAAGGAAAGATGACTTTAGCGCACTCTTAATTTTATCCACACCACACAGCTATTTCACCACTACCCTTACCACCTTCATGTCTTCCATCATGTCATTTCCCCAGAAAATGTTTCTCTGAACACTATCTAAACTAGCCCACTCACGTCATGCTTTATGGTATGATCCTGCTTATTAACTTTATATGACTTACCACAATATGTAACTAGCATTTTTACTTATTAATTTTCTGTTTAGTGTCTGTATCTTTTAGCATGATGCTTTGTCCTCTGTGGCCATTATGCAGTAGACAGTGTGGTAGCATTTGGTGGACTTCTGAGGATAGTGGAGGAATGAGATTTAACTTTCTATTTCTCAAAGGAAGAGTGATTAAAGACTATGCCAGTGTACCCCTTGTGACACGTCTTCTACTCTCTCCTTTTTAAAATCCTTTCCTCCACCCGAACACTTTTTCCGTTTCTTTCTTCCTCAGATGCAAAAGTGACTACCACCAGGTAGGGGAAGAATAAAGCAATGGTTCTGAGTGTAGAAAATTAGAATACATTTTGATTTTCTTTTCTGCTTTCCCCTTTCAAGTTCTTTCTGATGTAAATACTGGAGAGAAGGGATAACCTGGTTGTGGGCTTGCAATTCTTTAGAAATAGTGCAAGTGTTAAGATAAGTTAACCTAGCTGTAATAGGGAAGTTAAGCAGTGTTTTTTCGTTTTTTTTTTTTTTTAGGGTGACTGATGAGATCTGTAGGACTCTGAAAACAAAAGGTAGACAGTTTAAAGAAGCATGTGTTCAGAGTAGGCACACAGAAAGTGAATATAACTACTTTGAGGAAGTAACTGAATTTATTAGCCTTGAGACTTTTTGTGCCTGAGCTCAGTGAATTGATGAATTCACATGCTCACCCACTCGTTCAGTGCTCTATCAAATTCCTAAAAGATGTCCACCAGGATGTCTTCCATTTTTGTTCTTCAAACGTATGGCTTGAATCAGAAGGCATTTCCCCATCTCCTTTGGAGGTATCTCTCTTGTTAAAATCCAGAGAAAGCTATTACTTATCTTTGTGGAAATTATATCGAAAATGGCGATGTCTATTAATTTAAAATTGTGAAGCTCAACTTGCTCCCAGTGACTCAGCACCCACACACATACTGCAGCAAATTTCAGCCTTCCAATCCCATTACCATCCCCTGCTATGTTTCAAGGGGCTACATGATACTATTCGACTATCTTGGAGCTGCTACTGTTGCAGCTTTTGGTGTCTGTGGGTGTCCAGATGCCCCCTCCTATTCCACCAGGAGATCAGTCATTAAGGCAAGACTCCTATTTCTCTGGGAGCTTACAGCCTTCATGCATTAAACAGGCCCAATTTGCTGCAGATCCTTCTTTTAGCTAATAGGTTGCTCCATGCTTCCTGTGTAAAGTATTGTTCCACCTAGTTCTTGCTTAAGCAGCTCCTCTAGAGCCCCTAGAGGTCCTTTATACACATTCTGTCAGTGGTAAGTGGGGGATTTGAGTTGTTTCTTTCTTTTGATTTTTGTGAAGATCATACATGTAGAGAATGTTGCCTAAAGTATTAATTGTCCCTGAATCTAGTAGTCTTACCTTGAAATGAGACCAGTTCACTAGGGGAATCAGTTTCAGATACGTTTCTAATTATGTGATCTTTAGCTATCTGGTATAATTGATAGAAATAATTCTTATTTCTGGCTGCTTCAGATCATTGTATTATGCTGTCTCTGAGTTATTTGAAAGAATAGAGGAAGGGATAACAGTTGGGGAAAAAGATATGCCATGCATCTGAATGGATTATAATGTATAAGCCAAAGGGGGGTGGGTAATGTTTTCAAAATACATACCTTGGAGCCATGACCTCAGGAAGAGAAAATAATAACTGGAATGGACTTTGAGAAAAATAATTATAGGGAGATAAGATAAGCAGGAAAATGAGAAAACTTATATTAAGAACTCCAGAGCCCTTTATCCTTACTACCATTTCACCTGTCAGAAATGCTGCTAAAGAAATTGAACCTAATGATTAAGAAGATAGGCTTTGAAGTCGTACAGATTTAGATGTGAGACCTTGTTCTGTTTTGTTACCCGTGTGACCTTGGGTATGTCTCTGCACTTTATCTGTGAAATGGATATATTAATAGTAATACTGTTCCACAGGGTTGTTGTAAGAGTTAAATTTAATAATACATGTAAAGTGTTTGGCACAGTGCCTGACATATATTAAGCATCATTAAAAGAAAGCTGTAATGTTACTGTCACTATAAGCAGGCTAGACACGTAGAAGTAACATATTATATGTTTTATCTTGTATAAGAAGTAGTAAAAAGTGGTCCCTTCATTTACATACCTGTGCAATATTGGGCAAATTAGCAAAAATCTCTGTATCTCAGTTTCTTCAAGTATCAAATAGGCATAAAGATAGTACCTAGCACATAAAGTTTTTTTTAACATCTTTATTGGAGTATAATTGCTCTACAATGGTGTGTCAGCTTCTGCCCCACAAAAAAGAGAATCAGCCATACATATACATATGTTCCCATATCTCTTCCCTCTTGCGTATCCCTCCCTCCCACCCTCCCTATCCCACCCCTCAAGGCAGTCACAAACCACCGAGCTGATCTCCCTGTGCTATGCGGCTGCTTCCCACTAGCTATCTATTTTACGTTTGGTAGTGTATATATGTCCATGCCACTCTCTCACTTTGTCACAGCTTACTCTGTATGACAGACTCTAGGTCCATCCACCTCACTACAAATATCTCAATTTCGTTTCTTTTTATGGCTGAATAATATTCCATTGTATATATGTGCCACATTTTCTTTCCATTCATCCAATGATGGACACTTAGGTTACTGCCATGTCCTGGCTATTGTAAATAGAGCTGCAATGAACATTTTGGTACATGACTCTTTTTGAATTATGGTTTTCTCAGGGTATATGCCCAGTAGTGGGATTGTTGGGTTGTATGGTAGTTCTATTGTTAGTTTCTTAAGGAATCTCCATACTGTTCTCCACAGTGGCTATATCAATTTAAATTCCCACCAACAGTGCAAGAGTGTTCCCTTTCCTCTACACGCACTCCAGCATTTATTGTTTCTAGATATTTTGGTGATGGCCAACCTGACCGGTGTGAGAAGATATCTCATTGTAGTTTTGATTTGCATTTCTCTAATGATTAATGATGTTGAGCATTCTTTCATGTGTTTGTTGGCAATCTGTATATCTTCTTTGGAGAAATGTCTATTTAGGTCTCCTGCCCATATTTGGATTGGGTTGTTTGTTTTTTTGTTATTGAGCTGCATGAGCTGCCTGTAAATCTTAGAGATTAATCATTTTGTCAGTTGTTTCATTTGCAAATATTTTCTCCCATTCTGAGAGTTGTCTTTTGGTCTTGTTTATGGTTTCCTTTGCTGTGCAAAAGCTTTTAAGTTTCATTAGGTCCCATTTGTTTATTTTTGTTTTTATTTCCATTTCTCTAGGAGATGGGTCAAAAAGGATCTTGCTGTGATTTATGTCATAGAGTGTTCTGCCTATGTTTTCCTCTAAGAGTTTGATAGTGTCTGGCCTTACATATAGATCTTTAATGCATTTTGAGTTTATTTTTGTGTATGGTGTTAAAGAGTGTTCTAGTTTCATACTTTTACATGTATCTGTCCAGTTTTCCCAGCACCACTTATTGAAGAGGCCATCTTTTCTCCACTGTATATCCTTCCCTCCTTTATCAAAGATAAGGCGACTATATGTGCGTGGGTTTATCTCTGGGCTTTCTATCCTGTTCCATTGATCTATATTTCTGTTTTAGTGCCAGCACCATACTGTCTTGATTACTGTAGCTTTGTAGTATAGTCTGAAGTCAGGGAACCTGATTCCTCCAGCTCCGTTTTTCATTCTCAAGATTGCTCTGGCTCTTTGCGGTCTTTTGTGTTTCCATACAAATTGTGAAATTTTTTCTTCTATTTCTGTGAAAAATACCAGTGGTAGTTTGATAGGAATTGCATTGAATCTGTAGATTGCTTTCGGTAGTAGAGTCATTTTCACAATGTTGATTCTTCAAATCCAAGAACATGGTATATGTCTCCATCTATTTGTATCATCTTTAATTACTTTCATCAGTGTCTTATAATTTTCTGCATACAGGTCTTTTGTCTCCTTAGGTAGGTTTATTCCTAGATATTTTAGTTTTTGTTGTTGCAGAGGCAAATGGGAATATTTCTTAATCACTTTCAAGACTTTTCATCATTAGTGTATACGAATGCCAGAGATTTCTGTGATTTACTTTTGTATCCTGCTACCTTACCAAATTCATTGATTAGCTCTAGTAGTTTTCTGGTAGCATCTTTAGGATTCTCTACGTATAGTATCATGTCATCTGCAAATCACAGTTTGAATTTCAGTGCTTGTGATTTGTCTGTTCATATTTTCTATTTCTTCCTGGTTCAGTCTCGGCAGGTTGTGCATTTCTAACAATTTGTCCATTTCTTCCAGGTTGTCCATTTTATTGGCATAGAGTTGCTTGTAGTAATCTCTCATGGTCCTTCATATTTCTGCAGTGTCAGTTGTTACTTCTCCTTTTCCATTTCTTATTCTATTGATGTGAGTCTTCTCCCTTTTTTTCTTGATGAGTCTGGCTAATGGTGTATCAATTTTGTTTCTCTTCTCAAAGAACCAGCTTTTAGTTTTATTGATCTTTGCAATCGTTTCCTTCATTTCTCTTTCATTTATTTCTGCTCTGATCTTTATGATTTCTTTCCTTCTGCTAACTTTGAGGGTTTTTTGTTCTTCTTTCTCTAATTGCTTTAGGTGCAAGGTTAGGTTGTTTATTTGAGATGTTTCCTGTTTCTTAAGGTAGGATTGTATTGCTATAAACTTCCCTCTTAGAGCTGCTTTTGCTGCATCCCATAGGTTTTGGCGTGTCGTGTATCCATTGTCATTTTTTTCTAGGTATTTTTTGATTTCCTCTTTGATTTTTTCGGTGATCACTTGGTTTTTAAGTAGTGTATTGTTTAGCCTCCTGTGTTTTTATTTTTTACAGATCTTTTCCTGTAATTGATATCTAGTCTCATAACGTTGTGGTCGGAAAAGATACTTGATACAATTTCAATTTTCTTAAATTTACCAAGTCTTGATTTGTGACTTAAGATATGATCTATCCTGGAGAATGTTCCATGAGCACTTGAGAAAAATGTGTATTCTGTTCTTTTTGGACAGAATGTCCTATAAATATCAATTAAGCCCATCTGTTTTAATGTATCATTTAAAGCTTGTGTTTCCTTATTTATTTTCATTTTGGATGATCTGTCCATTGGTGAAAGTGGGGTGTTAAAGTCCCCTACTGTGATTGTGTTACTGCTGATTCCCCTTTTATGGCTGTTGGTATTTGCCTTATGTGTTCAGGTGCTCCTATGTTGGGTGCATAAATATTTACAATTGTTATTTCTTATTCTTGGATTAATCCCTTTATCATTATGTAGTTTCCTTCAATGTCTCTTGTAATAGTCTTTATTTTAAAGTCTATTTTGTCTGATATGAGAATTGCTACTCCAGCTTTCTTTTGATTTCCATCTGCATGGAGTATCTTTTTCCATCCCCTCACTTTCAGTCTGTATGTGTCCTTAGGTCTTACGTGGATCTCTTGTAGACAGCATATATACGGGTCTTGTTTTTGTATCCATTCATCCAGTCTGTGTCTTTTGGTGGGAGCATTTAATCCATTTACATTTAAGGTAATTATTGATATGTATGTTCCTTTTACCATTTTCTTAATTGTTTTAGGTTTGTTATTGAAGTTCTTTTCCTTCTCTTATATTTCCTGTGGAGAGAAGTTCCTTTAGCATTTGTTGTAAAGCTGGTTTTTTGGTGCTGAATTTTCTTAGCTTTTGCTTTTCTGCTGAAAGATCAGCTGTTAACCTTATGGCGATTCCCTTGTGTGTTATTTGTTGTTTTTCCCTTGCTGCCTTTTTTTTTTTTTTTTTGCCTTACGTGGGCCTCTCACTGTTGTGACCTCTCCCGTTGTGGAGCACAGGCTCCGGATGCACAGGCTCTGCAGCCATGGCTCACGGGCCCAGCCACTCCGCGGCATGTGGGATCCTCCCGGACCGGGGCACGAACCTTTGTCGCCTGCATCGGCAGGTGAACTCTCAACCACTGAGCCACCAGGGAAGCCCCCTTGCTGCTTTTAATATGTTTTCTTTGTATTTAATTTTTGATAGTTTGGTAAATATGTGTCTTTGTGTGTTTCTCCTTGGATTTATCCTGTATGGGACTCTCTGTGCTTCCTGGACTTGATTAACTATTTCCTTTCCCATATTAGGGAAGTTTTCAACTATAATCTCTTCAAATATTTTCTCAGTCCCTTTCTTTTACTCTTCTTCTTCTGGGACCCCTATAATTAGAATGTTGTTACATTTAATGTTGTCCCAGATGTCTCTGAGACTGTCTTCAGTTCTTTTCATTCCTTTTTCTTTATTCTGCCCTGAAGTAGTTATTTACACTATTTTATCTTCCATGTCACTTATCCGTTCTTCTGCCTCAGTTATTCTGCTATTGATCCCTTGTAGAGAATTTTTAATTTCATTTATTGTGTTGTTCATAGTTGCTTGTTTCCTCTTTAGTTCTTCTAGGTCCTTGATAAATGTTTCTTGCATTTTCTGTATTCTATTTCCAAGATTTTGTATCATCTTTACTATCATTATTCTGAATTCTTTTTCAGGTAGACTGCCTATTTCCTCTTCATTTGTTAGGTCTGGTGGGTTTTTACCTTGCTCCTTCCTCTGCTGTGTGTTTTTCTCTCTTCTCATTTTGCTTATCTTACTGTGTTTGGGGTCTCCTTTTTGCAGGCTGCAGGTTCGTATCTCCCTTTGTTTTTGGTGTCTGTCCCCAGTGGCTAAGGTTGGTTCAGTGTGTTGTGTTGGCTTCTTGGTGGAGGGGACTAGTGCCTGTGTTCTGGTGGATGAGGCTGGATCTTGTCTTTCTGGTGTGCAGGTCCACATCTGGTGGTGTGTTTTGGGGTGTCTGTGGCCTTATTTTGATTTTCGGCAGCCTCTCTGCTAATTGGTGGGGTTGTGTTCCTGTCTTGCTAGTTGTTTGGCATAGGCTGTCTAGCCCTGTATCTTGCTTGTCGTTGAGTGAAGCTGGGTCTTGGTGTTGAGATGGAGATCTCTGGGAGATTTTAGCCATTTGATATTGCGTGGAGCTGGGATGTCTCTTGTGGACCAGTGTCCTGAAGTTGGCTGTCCCACCTCAGAGGCACAGCACTGACTCCTGGCTGGAGCACCAAGATCCTTTCGTCCACATGGCTCAGAATAATAGGGAGAAAAAATAGAAAAAAGCAAGAGGATAAAATAAAGTTATTAAAATAAAAATTAAAAAACAATTATTAAGAAAAAATTTTTTAAAAAGTAAAAAAACAAACAAAAAAACGGACGGACAGAACCCTAGGATAAATGGTGAAAGCAAACTATGCAGGCAAAATCACACAGAAGCTTACACATACACGCTCACAAAAACAGGAAAAGAGGAAAAAATAATGTATTTTGCTCCCAACGTCCACCTCCTCACTTTGGGATTATTCGTTGTCTATTCAGGCATTCCACAGATGCAGGGTACATCACGTTGATTGTGGCGATATAATCCTCTGCTCCTGAGGCTGCTGGGAGGGATTTCCCTTTCTCTTCTTTGTGCGCACAGCTCCCGGGGTTCAGCTTTGGTTTGGCCCCGCCTGTGCATGTAGGTCACCTGAGGTCATCTGTTCTTCACTCAGACAGGATGGGGTTAAAAGGAGAAGCTGATTTGGGGGCTCTGGGTCACTCACGTGGGGGAGGGGGGGTACGGATGTGGGGCGAGCCTGCGGCGGCAGAGGCCGGCGTGACTTTGCAGCATCCTGAGGCGCGCTGTGCATTCTCCCTGGGAAGTTGTCCCTGCGTCATGGGACCCTGGCAGTGGCGGGCTGCACAGGCTCCCGGGAGGAGATGTGTGGAGAGTAACCTGTGCTTGCACACAGGCTTCTTCGTGATGGCAGCAGCGGCCTTAGCGTCTCATGCCCATCTCTGGGGTCTGTGCTGTTAGCCGCGGCTCACGCCCGTCTCTGGAGCTCCTTCAAGCGGCAATCTTAATCCCCTCTCCTCGTGCACCAGGAAACAAAGAGGGAAGAAAATGTCTTTTGCCTCTTCGGCAGCTCCAGACTTTTTTCCGGACTCCCTCCCATCTAGCCGTGGAGCACTAGCCCCTTTAGGCTGTGTTCACGCCGCCAACTCCAGTCCTCTCCCTCCGATCCGACCAAAGCCCGAACCTCAGCTCCCAGCCCCCACCCGTCCCGGTGGGTGAGCAGACAAACCTCTCGGGCTGGTGAGTGCCGGTCGGCACCGATCCTCTGTGTGGCAGTCTCTCCGCTTTGCCCTCTGCATCCCTGTTGCTGTGCTCTCCTCTGCGCCTCTGAAGCTTCCCCCCTCCGCCACCCGCATTCTCCGCCCACGAGGGGGCTTCCTAGTGTGTGGAAACCTTTTCTCCTTCACAGCTCCCTCCCACTGGTGCAGGTCCCGTCCCTATTCTTTTGTCTCTGTTTTTTCTTTTTTCGTTTGCCCTACCCAGGTACGTGGGGTGTTTCTTGCCTTTTGGGAGGTCTGAGGTCTTCTGCCAGCGTTCACTGGGTGTTCTATAGGAGCAGTTCCACGTGTAGATGTATTTCTGATGTATCTGTGGGGAGGAAGATGATCTCCGCGTTTTACTCTTCCGCCATCTTCCTCAACTCTCCCACGTAAAGTTTTAAGGTTAAATTAGATAATATAGTAAAGTTTCAGCTAAGGGTCTGGTGTCATAGTGAATGCTAAATAAATGTTAGTGATTATTTTTATTACTCATTTGACCCCAGATGTCAATTGGCTGTGATTTCAAAATAGGGGTCTTCATTTATTCCATCCTCAAACATTTTTTACCTGTGTACTCTGTGCCAGACACTGTCTTTAGGACTAGAGATATATCAACAAATAAAGCAGAAGAATATCAATTTTTTTGTGCTTTTATTCTTTTGGAGGCTGCTAAACACAGTAAATACCTTATATGGTATGTTAGAAAGTGATAAGTTCTATGGGGGAAAAATGAGTACAGTAAGGGTGGAGGTGCTGGGGTGGAGAGGGGTAAGAGGTTACAGTATTAACAGGCAATCAGGGTACGTCTATTTGGAAAAGTGTCATTTGAGCAAAAATGTAAAAGAGATGAGGAAGAGAGCCATGTAGCTATCTGAAGAAGGTGTGATCCTGACAGAGAACATCCAGGAAAGCCCTGAGACAAATGTATACCTGGTGTGTTAAGCAAATAGTGAAGTTATCAGTGTGCTTGAAGTGGAATGAGCAAGGAGAAGCGATGTAGGAGATGATGTCAGATAGGTTCAGGAGCACAGGTCATGTACAGCCTTGTACATCACTGTATGAAATTTGGATTTTACATAGATCAGAAGCAATTGGAAGGATTTGAGAAAAGAAATGATATGAGCTAACTTGTCTTTTAAATAGATCATTATGGCTGTTATATATTGAGTAGACAGTGGGGGATGATAAAGGTTGGAAACAAGGTAACCATTTAGGGAGCTATTAAGTCACCCAGGACAAATTATGGTTGCTTGTACTAGAGTGATACAGGTGGAAGTGGTCAGCTTCTGCATAGTTTGAAAGCAGAGCTCACAGGAGTTGCTGACTGATTGGATGTGGGGTGTGAAAGAAAGAGAAGCCAAGAAAAATGCCAAGGATTTTGGCTTGAATGGAGTTGCCATTAACTGAGTATGGCAGATAGATTCTAAGATGACCCCATATGGTTTGTGCCTACTGATATTCACGCCTTTGTGGGATCACCTCCTCTTGAGTGTGGGAGGGACCAATAACTTGCTTCTAACCAACAGAATATGGCAAAAATGGTGGGAAGTCACTTCCATGATTACATTATATAAGATGGTCACTTTCATACTATTAGCAGACTCTTCCCCTTGCTGGCTTTGATGAAGCAAGCAGATATATTAGAGAAGTCCATGTGGCAAAGAAGTGAGGCTGGCTTCAGGTGGATAGCCAGCAAATATCTGAACTCTGCAAACAAATACAGGAGCTTGGGAGTGGATCCTTCTCTTATTAAACTTTCAGATGAGACCTCAATTGTGGCTGACACTTTGATTGAAGCATCATGAAACACTCTGAAATCAGAAGACCCAGCTAAGCCATGTTTTGACCCAAAGGAACTATGATACAATAAATGTGTGTTATGTTACGCCACTAAGTTTGTTATAAATTTTTATGCATCAATATATACCCAATATACTGAGAAAGGAAAGCCTGGTGTAGAACCAGGTTTGTGGAAGTGGAGATCAGGAATTGCATATGGAATGTGTTGGGTTTGAAATGTCTATTAAACATTCAGGTGAACATGTTGGATATGTAAGTCTGGATTTCACGAGAGAAATCTGAAAGGATGATATAAATTTGGGAATCAACAACATATAGATGGGATTTGAAAACATGAAAATAGATGAGATCATTAGTGAGTGAATGTAGAGAAAGAAGTAGTCCAGGGACTGAGCCCTGGGACACTCCAAAGTTAGTAAGATGTAGAGAATAGGAAGAACTACAAAAAGTTGACTTGGAATGGTCAGTGAGATAGGAAGAAAAGCAAAATAGTATGCTATCCTAGAAACCAATTAAAAAATGTTCCTGGGAGAAAGGAGTGATATATGCTGCTGTTATATGAAAAAAGATGAGGACTGAGAATTGACTGTTAGAATTAGTAACATGGAAATCATCGAAATAACTTGTCTAGCCAAAAGCCTAGAGGATTGAATTCAAGAGAAAATGAGTAAAGAAGAATTGCTGTTAGTTAACATGAACAACTATTGATATTTTGAGTAGTATTGCTATTTAGTGGAAGCAGAGAAATGTGCCGGTAGCTGGCGAAGGGTAGTGGGATCCTTAGAGGGTTGTTTTTTCCCCTGATACAGGAAAAAAAGGGGAATGATTCAGCAGGGACGGAAAATGGATGATATAGTAGAGAGGGGATAATGCTGAAACAATGTCTTTTGAGTAGGCAAGATGGGATGGGATCTAATGAACAAGGGAATTGATTGACCTTAGGAATCTGGACAAATAAATCATTTATTATAAAAGAAGAGGAAGAAAGAGTATAGTTGACCCTTGAACAATACAAATTTGAACTGCATGGGTCCACTTATATGCAGAGTTTATTCAATAGTAAATGCTCTAGTACTACACAATCTGCAGTTGACTGAATTTGTAGAAGGGGAAACGTGGATATAAAGGAACCTTGGATATGGAGGACCAACTATAACTTATACACAGATCTTCAACTCAGCGGAAAGGTGGGTGCCCCTAACCACCACATTGTTCAAGGGTCAACTGTATGTGGTTTCAGATGCAGACATGATGGTAGATGTGGTGAGCATTTTAGAAAGTTCTCTTTTGACTGTTTCTATCTTTTCAGTGAAGTAGAAAGCAAGGGCATCAGCTGAGAGTGAGGATGTAGAAGAAGGTGCTAAAGGTTTGAGTAGAGAAGAGAAATTGTGAAATAATACTTTAGGAAGATGGGAGAATAAGTAAACTAGAAAAATAAGATATATCTTCTGGGCAAGCATTAAGGGCCCACTTAAGGTTTGTGGCCATGTATTTGTGGATGTCTGTTTTTCTCCATGTATTTTAATCTCCACGGGTACAGGCATAGGATAGTTGAACTGTTTGGACTTAACTAAAATACTGTGAACTCACAGGCACCACTGGTCCCCATGAGTAGGAAATTTTTTCTATTATTTCTCTCCCTGGATATTCTCAAGGACTGCCTAGGTTTACTAGGTAAACCCTCGTCTGTTCATTGGTTTTCTCAACACTCCATCTTCCAGAATCCTTGGAGGTCAATCTCCACAAATGCTGACGTCTCTACAACACATTCTGCTAGTCACAGTTGTCCTAAGTGTTGCCTTCCTACTGGTTGCAGAACAGGAGTGTGGTCTATAAAATCTGGAAAACGCTGACAGAATAAAAAGTCCCTGCTTAATATTAGATAAAATATCATCAGTTCAACATCTAAGAAATCCAAATTCTCCATTCACTGTTACTTATGTCTGATATTTAACCCACACCTTCATGGCCCTTTAAATTATGAGGCAGAAAGCTCTTCTTTTACTGTCATGGTTAGTCATAGATATCCCACCTGCAAAATTGTGCCCTCTCTTTTAGAGAATGTTGTGATTATTTTTTTCAAAGAATGCGTCTATCCATTTATGAGGCAGTATCCGTGGAGCCAGCATAGCGGGGTCAGGAGTGAGTCTAGCGAAATAGTTACGTACTATGTTCAGAGCCCAACCTCGCTTCCAATGATTTGAGCCCATATATTGGGTTTTGGGTCATCAGTTAAGTCTTCCCTTTCAGTCTCTAGTCTTCTGTCAGATTATCTTGACTGGGGTCACTTCAGTCCATCAGACATGACTAACTTTTATAGTTTCTGGAAAGGGTTGGTGGGTTTTCCAGTCCTTCTTCTCCTAGGAGCATCTTAAACCCTGTGAAATCTGTGAATAAAGTTAGATGTTTGTGGTAGGAGTTTCACATCACCCAACAGAAGCATTACAGCTCAAGGCCTTTACTAAGCCTAAAATGTCCAACTATGTCCTTAGTCCCTAGAAGTATTAGATTAAAACTTATGTCAGTGTAACTAAAAGAGGCTACACGTATGTTTCTCCTCAAATTAAAGGGACAACCTATGCTAATGGTAAATTCCTATTTCTGTACCACAATGCAGAGACTACTGTCCGTCACTAAAATGGCAATTTTCCAGATTCAAAAATTGTAAGATCCAGACTCAACCAGGAACCCCATTACATTATTACTGCTGAGTTATAATAATAATAACCCTTTCTATTTGTATAGCATAGTATGTTAGTGGTTGGCAAAACTTTTTAAAATACAGATTCCTTGACCTCATCCCATACCCACTGGATCAGATATCTGGGAATGAGTCCAAGGAATCTAATTTTATCCAGATTCCAGAGTTATTCTGATATGCATTCAATTTTGGGACTCCAATTTTTATGATTTTCAAAGTAAGTTCATATATTTCCTTTCTGTCACCCTCCATTTGACCCTCTCTCCTTCCTTCCTTGTTTTTTTTAATTACAATCCAATTCATCATATTTTAGAAGCTTGACTTTTATAAAACCACTCTTCTGAAAGGCTCAATTATAATTTTAAAATAACTATTGAGATATAATTCACATACCATAAATTTCACTTTTTATAAATGTACAAATTCAGTGGGTTTTTAGTAGACTCACAAGGTTGTCAACTATCATTACTATCTAAATTCAGAGTATTTTCATTAGCCCATAAAAGAAACCCAATACACTGTAGCAGTCACTATCTATCTCTCCACCCGTGCCCTCGGCAACCACTAATCTACTTTGTCTCTATGGATTTGACTGTTGTGGACATTTCATATGAAGGTAGTCATACAAAATGTGGTCTTTTGCTTCTGGATTGTTTTTCCACACTATGAAAGCATAGCATGTTTTCAAGGTTTACCTATGATGTAGTGTGTATCAGTACTTCATTCCTCTTCATTCCTTCTTATGCATGAATAATATCCCATTGTATGGGTATATGATATTTTGTTTTGTCCATTCATTAGTTGATGGACATTTGGATGGTTTCCACATTTTTGCTCTTATGAATAATGCTTCTATGAATATCCAGGTACAAAGTTTTATGTGGATACATGTTTTTATTTGTTTGTTTATTTTTTTAAAATTATTTATTTATTTGGCTGCGCCGGGTCTTAGTTGCGGCACGCGTAATCTTCATTGCTGCGTGCCAGATCTTCGTTGTGGCATGCGGGGTCTTTAGTTGGGGAATGCAGACTCTTAGTTGTGGCATGTGGGATCTGACCAGGGATCGAACCCTGGCCCCCTTCTTTGGGAGTGTGGAAGTCTTAGCCACTGGACCACCAGGGAAGTCCTGAATACATGTTTTTAAATATCTTGATTTTAGAGTGGAATTTATTGGGTCATATGGTAATGCTGTGTTTAACTTTTGGAGGAACAGCCAAACTGTTTTTCAAAACGGCTGTAACATTTTACATTCCTACCGCTGCATATGAGGGCTTCAAAAGACATGTCTTTGATTATAGCCATCCTACTGGGTGGAAAGAGGTATTCTATGGTTTTGATTTACATTTCTCAAATGACTAATGATGTTGAGCATCTTTTCATGTGCTTATTGGCCATTTGTATATGTTCTTTGGATAAAAGTTTATTCAGATACTTTGCCCAAGTTTTTATTGTCATAAAATATACAAAATATAAATTTACCATTTTAACTATTATTTTAAAGTGTACACATTTCAGTAACATTAGGTAAATTCATAATTTTGTGAAGTAATCACCACTATCTAATACCAGAATGTTTTTAGCACCGGAGAGGAAAACCCCATACCCGTTAAAAACTCATTCTCTATTTTTAAAATTAATTTTTATTGGAGTAGAGTTTCTTTACAATGTTGTTAGTTTCTACCGTGCAGCAAAATGAATCAGCTATACATATACATATATCCTCTCCTTTTTGGATTTCCTTCCCATTTAGGACACCACAGTGCATTAAGTAGAGTTCCCTGTGCTATACAGTGTGTTCTCATTAGTTATCTATTTTATACATAGTATATATGTGTCAATCCCAGTCTCCCAATTCTTCCCGCTCCTTCCCCCTTGGTATCCATACATTTGTTTTCTACGTCTGTGTCTTTGTTTGTGCTTTGCAAATAAGATCATCTATACCATTTTTCTAGATTCCACATGTATGCGTTAATATAAGATATTTGTTTTTCTCTTTCTGGCTTATTTCACTCTGTATGACAGTCTCTAGGTCTGCATTAAGTAGAGTTCCCTGTGCTATACAGTGTGTTCTCATTAGTTATCTATTTTATACATAGTATATATGTGTCAATCCCAGTCTCCCAATTCTTCCCGCTCCTTCCCCCTTGGTATCCATACATTTGTTTTCTACGTCTGTGTCTTTGTTTGTGCTTTGCAAATAAGATCATCTATACCATTTTTCTAGATTCCACATGTATGCGTTAATATATGATATTTGAAAAACTCACTATTGTCTCCCAGCTGACCCCCAGCAACCACTAATCTGCTTTCTCTGTGGATGTGCTTATTCTGGATGTTTCATATAAATGAGGTCATATAACATGTGACTTTTTTTTCAGTATCTGGTTTCTTAGTGTGCTTTCATCCGTGATGTTGCCAGTATCAGTTTTTCATTTCATTTTATGGCTAAATAATATTCCATTGTGTGGATGTACTATATTTTGTTTTTCCACCAGTTGATGGACGTTTGGGTTGACTCCACTTTTTGGCTATTGTAAATGGTGGTACTATGAACATTTGTGTGCCAGTTTTTGATTGAAAGCTGTTTGAAACACCCCGCCCGTTTTTTTCTATTTACCCATGAGTAGAATTGATGGCTCATTTGAAATTCTTTGTTTAACTTATCGAAGAACTTCCATACTGATTTCCACATTGACTGCACCATTTTACATTCCCACCAGCAACATATGAGGATTCTAACTTCTCCATATCCTCAAAACACTTCAGATTTTTGGATTTTAGAAAATTATTTTTATACCCATCCTAGTGGCTGTGAAGTGGTGCCTCACTGTGCTATTGGTTTGCATTTCTTCACTGTCTAGTGATGTTGAATATCTTTCCATGTGCTTGTTGATAATTTTTATATTTTCTTTGCAAATATCTAATCCAGTTCTTTTCCCACTTTTTAATTGGGTTGTTTGACTTTTTCTTTTTGAGTTGCAAGTGTACTTTGTATGTTCTGGATGCTAGACGTTATCAGGGACATGATTTGTGAATATCTTCTCCCAATCTGTGGGTTATCTTGTCACTCTCTTGATAGCGTCCTTTGATGTGCAAAAGTTTTTAGTTTTGTTTTTTTAATTTTTTAAATTTATTTTATTTTATTATTTTAACATCTTTATTGGAGCATAATTGCTTTACACTGGTGTGTTAGTTTCTGCTTTATAACAAAGTGAATCAGTTATACATATACATATGTTCCCATATCTCTTCCCTCTTGCGTCTCCCGCCCTCCCACCCTTCTAGGTGGTCACAAAGCACCGAGCTGATCTCCCTGTGTTATGCAGCTGCTTCCCACTAGCTATCTATTTTACGTTTGATAGTGTATATATGTCCATGCCACTCTCTCACTTTGGCACAGATTACCCTTCCCCCTCCTCATATCCTCAAGTCCATTCTCTAGTAGGTATGCATCATTATTCCTGTCTTGCCCCGAGGTTCTTCATGACCTTTTCTTTTTTTTTTCTTAGATTGCATATATATTTGTGTTAGCATATGGTATTTGTTTTTCTCTTTCTGACTTACTTCACTCTGTATGAAAAACTCTAGGTCCATCTACCTCACTACAAATATCTCAATTTCGTTTCTTTTTATGGCTGAATAATATTCCATTGTATCTATGTGCCATATCTTCTTTATCCATTCATCTGTTGATGGACACTTAGGTTGCTTCCATGTCCTGGCCATTGTAAATAGAGCTGCAATGAACATTTTGGTACATGTCTCTTTTTGAACTATGGCTTTCTCAGGGTATATGCCCAGTAGTGGGATTGCTGGGTCGTATGGTAGTTCTATATTTAGTTTTGTAAAGAACCTCCACACTGTTCTCCATAGTGGCTGTATCAATGTACATTCCCACCAACAGTGCAAGAGGGTTCCCTTTTCTCCACACCCTCTCCAGGCTGCATGAGCTGCTTGTAAATTTTGGAGATTAATCCTTTGTCCGTTGCTTCATTTGCAAATATTTTCTCCCATTCGGAGAGTTGTCTTTTCTTCTTGTTTATGGTTTCCTTTGCTGTGCAAAAGTTTTGAAGTTTCATTAAGTCCCATGTGTTTATTTTTGTTTTTATCTCCATTTCTCTAGGAAGTGGGTCAAAAAGATTTTGCTGTGATTTATGTCAAAGAGTGTTCTTCCTATGTTTTCCTTGAAGAGTTTTATAGTGTCCAGTCTTACATTTAGGTCTTTAATCCACTTTGAGTTTATTTTTATGTATGTTGTTCCATGAGCACTTGGGAAGAATGTGTATTCTGTTCTTTATGGCTGGAATGTCCTATAAATATCAATTAAGCTCATCTTGTTTAATGTATCATTTAAAGCTTGTGTTTCCTTCTTTATTTTCATTTTGGATGATCTGTCCATTGGTGAAAGTGGGGTGTTAAAGTCCCCTAATATGATTGTTTTACTGTCTGTTTCCCCTTTTATTGCTGTTAGTATATGCCTTATATACTGAGGTGCTCCTATGTTGGGTGCAGAAATATTTACAATGGTTATATGTTCTTCTTGGATTGATCTCTTGATCATTATGTAGTGTCTGTCTTTGTCTCTTATAATAGTCTTTACTTTAAAGTCTATTTTGTCTGATATGAGAATTGCTACTCCAGCTTTCTTCTGATTTCCATTTGCGTGGGATATCGTATTCTATCCCGTCACTTTCAGTCTGTATGTGTCTCTAGGTCTGCAGTGGGTCTCTTGTAGACAGCATATATACAGGTCTTGTTTTTGTATCCATTCAGGCAGTCTGTGTCTTTTGGTTGGAGCATTTAATCCATTTACATTTAATTTAATTATCAATATGTATGTTCCTGTTACCATTTTCTTAATTGTTTTGGATTTGTTATTGTAGGCCTTTTCCTCCTCTTTTGTTTCCTGCCTAGTGAAGTTCCTTTAGTATTTGTTGTAAAGCTGGTTTGGTGGTGCAGAATTCTCTTAGCTTTTGCTTGTCCATAAAGGTTTTAATTTCTCCATCACATTTGAACAAGATCCTTGCTGGGTAGAGTAATCTTGGCCGTAGGTTTTTCTCCTTCATCACTTTAAATATATCTTGTCATGCCCTTCTGGCTTGCAGGGTTTCTGCTGAAAAATCAGCTGTTAACCTTATGGGGATTCCCTTGTGTGTTTCTTGTTGTTTTTCCCTTGCTGCTTTTAATATTTTTTCTTTGTATTTAATTGTTGATAGTTTGATTAATATGTGTCTTGGTGTGTTTCTCCTTGGATTTATACTGTATGGGACTCTCTTTGCTTTCTGGACTCGATGAACTATTTCCTTTCCCATATTAGGGAAGTTTTCAACTCTAATCTCTTCAGATATTTTCTCAGTCCCTTTATTTTTCTCTTTTTCTTCTGATACTCCTATAATTCGAATGTTGGTGCGTTTAATTTTGTCCCAGATGTCTCTGAGACTGTCCTCAGTTCTTTTCATTCTTTTTTCTTTATTCTGCTCTGCAGTAGTTATTTCCACTATTTTACTTTCCAGGTCACTTATCTGTTCTTCTGCCTCAGTTATTCTGTTATTGATCCCTTCTATAGAATATTTAATTTCATTTATTGTGTTGTTCATCACTGTTTGTTTGTTCTTTAGTTCTTCTAGGTCCTTGTTAAACGTTTGTGTATTTTCTGTCTTCTATTTCCAAGATTTTGGATCATCTTTACTATCATTATTCTGAATTTTTTCAGGTAGACTGCCTATTTCCTCTTCATTTGTTGGGTCTGGTGGGTGTTTGCTTTGTTACTTCATCTGCTGTGTGTTTTTCTGTCTTCTCATTTTGCTTAACTTACTGTGTTTAGGGTCTCCTTTTTGCAGTGTGCAGGTTCGTAGTTCCCGTTGTTTTTGGTGTCTGTCTCCAGTGGCTTAGGTTGGTTCAGTGTGTTGTGTCGGCTTCCTGGTGGAGGGGACTAGTGCCTGTGTTCTGGTGGATGAGGCTGGATCTTGTCTTTCTGGTGGGCAGGTCCACATCTTGTGCTGTGTTATGGGGTGTCTGTGGCCTTATTATGATTTTAGGCAGCCTCTCTGCTACTGGATGGGGTTGTGTTTCCGTCTTGCTAGTTGTTTGGCATAGGGTGTCCTGCACTGTAGCTTGCTGGTCATTGAGTGAAGCTGGGTCTTGGCCTTGAGACGGAGATCTCTGGGATATTTTTGCCATTTCATGTTATGTGGAACTGGAGGTCTCTTTTGGACCGGTGTCCTGAACTTGGGTCTCCCACCTCAGAGGCACAGCTCTGACGCTTGGCTGGAGCACCAAGAGCCTTTCTTCCACATGGCTCAGAATAAAAGGGAGAAAAAATAAAGAAAGGAAAGAAGGAAGGAAGGAAGGAAGGAAAGAAGGAAAGAAAGAAAAGAAAAGATAAAATGAAATAAAGTAAAATGAAGTTATTAAAATAAAAATTAGAAAATAATTAAGAAAAAATTTTAAAAAGTAAAAAAAAAAAAAGAAAACGGACAGACAGAACCCTAGGAAAAATGGTAAAAAGGTAAGCTATACAGACAAAATCACACACAGAAGCATACACATACACACTCACAAAAAGAAAAAGGGAAAAAATATATCTTCACTCCGAAAGTCCACCTCTTCAATTTGCGATGATTCGTTGTCTATTCAGGTATTCCACAGATGCAGGGCGTATCGAGTTGACTGTGGAGATTTAATCCACTGCTCCTGAGGCCGTTGGGAGAAATTTCCCTTTTTCTTCTTTGTTCGCACAGCTCCGGGGCGCAGCTTTGGATTTGGCCCCTCCTCTGCGTGTAGGTCGCCTGAGGGCAACTCTTCTTCGCTCAGACAGGATGGGTTTAAAGGAGCAGCTGATTCAGGGGCTCTGGCTCACTCAGGCCATGCGGAGGGAGGGGTACAGATGCAGGGCGAGCCTGCGGCGGCAGAGGCCACCATGACGTTGCACCAGCCTGAGGAGCGCTGTGCATTCTCCCGGGGAAGTTGTCCCTGGATCACGGGGCCCTGGCCGTGGTGGGCTGCACAGGCTCCCGGGAGGGGAGGCGTGGATAATGACCTGTGCTTGCACACAGGCTTCTTGGTGGCAGAAGCAGCAGCCTTAGAGTCTCTTGCCCATCTCTGGTGTCCACGCTGATAGCCGCGGCGCACACCTGTCTCAGGAACTCCTTTTAGCACTGCTGTTAATCTCCTCTTCTCGCGCAACAGGAAACTAAGAGGCAAGCAAAAGTCTGTTGCCTCTTTGGCAGGTCCAGACTTCTTCCCGGACACCCTCCCTGTTAGCTGTGGCACACTAGGCCCTTCAGGCTGTGTTCATGCAGCCAACCCCAGTCCTCTCCCTGGGATCTGACCTCCGAAGCCTGAGCCTCAGTTCCCAGCCCCTGCTCGGTCCGGCAGGAGAACAGACAAGCCTCTCGGGCTGGTGAGTGGTGGTTGGCACCGATCCTCGGTGCGGGAATCTCTCCACTTTGCCCTCTGCACCTCTGTTGCTGCACTCTCCTCCATGGCTCCATAGCTCCCCTCCTCTGCAACCCACAGTCACTGCCCGCGAAGGGCCTCCCTAGTGTGTGGAAACCTTTCCTCCTTCACAGCTCCCTCCCACTGGTGGAGGTCCCATCCCTATTCTTTTGTCTCAGTTTTTTCTTTTTTCTTTTGTCCTACCTGGTTACGTGGGGAGTTTCTTGCCTTTTGGGAGGTCTGAGGTCTTCTGTCAGCGTTCACTAGGTGTTCTGTACCATCACTAGGGAAGTTGATCTCCACGTCTTACTCTTTTGCCATCTTCCCCGGTTCAAGTTTTAATTTTTAATGAAGCCCAATTTCTTTTCTTTCTTTCTTTTTTTTTTTTTTGCTTTCTTGCTTGTGCTGTTTGTGTCCTATCTAGGAAGACATTGCCACATTTGAGATCATGAAGATTTACCCTTATGTTTCCTGTTAAGATTATTATAGTTGTAGCTCCTCTATTTAAGTATTTATTCTATTTTGAGATAACATATCTGCAATATGAGTTACTTTATTATTTTGCCTGTGGACATATAGCTGTCCCAGTATTATTTTTTTAATTGAAGTATAGTTGATTTACAATGTTGTGTTAGTTTCTGGTGTACACAAAAGTGATTCAGTTATATGTGTGTGTGTATATATATATATATATATATTCTTTTTAATATTGTTTTCCATTATGGTTTTTTATACAGCAGGACATTTTTGTTTATCTATTTTATATATAGTAGTTTGTATCTGTTAATCACAAACTCCTGATTTATTCCTCCCCCACCCCCTTTCCCGCTTGGTAACCATAAGTTTGTTTTCTATGTCTGTGAGTCTGTTTCTGTTTTGTAACTTTGTGTCATATTTTAGATTCCACATGTGAGTGATATCATATGGTATTTGTCTTCCTCTTTCTGACTTACTTCACTTAGTATGATAATCTTTTGATTCATCCATGTTGCTACAAATAACATTATTTCATTCTTTTTTATGGCTGAGTAATATTCCATTGTATATATGTACCACACCTTCTTTATCCATTCATCTGTTGATGGGCATTTAGGTTGCTCCCATGACCTGGCTATTGTAAATAGTGCTGCAGTGAACATTGTGGTGCATGTGTCTTTTTGAATTATGGTTTTCTCTGGGTGTATGCCCAATAGTGGGATTTCTGGGTCATATGGTAATTCTATTTCTAGTTTTTTAAGGACCCTCCATACTGCTCTCTGTAGTTGCTGTATCAATTTACATTCCCACCAACAGTGCAAGAGTGTTCCCTTTTCTCCACACCCTCTCCAGCATTTGTTGTTTGTAGATTTTCTGATGATGCCCATTCTAACTGGTGTGAGGTGATACCTCATTGTAGTTTTGATTTGCATTTCTGTAATAATTAGTGATGTTGAGCAGCTTTTCATGTGCTTCTTGGCCATCTGTATGTCTTCTTTGGAAAAATGTCTATTTAGGTCTTCTGCCCATTTCTTTATTGGGTTGTTTTTTTAATACTGAGCTGCATGAGCTGTTTCTATATTTTGGAGATTATTCCTTTGTCCGTTGATTCATTTGCAAATATTTTCCCCCATGCTGAGGGTTGTCTTTTTGTCTTGTTTGTAGTTTTCTTTGCTGTGCAAAAGCTTTTAAGTTTCATTAGGTCCCATTTGTTTATTTTTGTTTTTATTTCCATTACTCTAGGATGTAGATCAAAAAAGTTCTTGCAGTGATTTATGTCAAAAAGTGTTCTTCCTATGTTTTCCTTTTAGTGTTTTATGGTGTCTCGTCTTACATTTAAGCCTTTAATCCATTTTGAGTTTATTTTTGTGTATGGTGTTAGGGAGTGTTCTAATTTCATTCTTTTACACGTCACTGTCCAGTTTTCCCAGCACCACTTATTGAAGAGACTGTCTTTTCTCCATTTTATATGCTCGCCTCCATTGTCATAGTTTTGTTGACCATAGGTGCGTGGGTTTAATCTCTGGGCTTCCTATCCTCTTCCATTGATCTATATTTCTGTTTTTCTGCCAGTACCATATTGTCTTGATTACTGTAGTTTTGTAGTATAGTCTGAAGTCAGAGAGTCTGAGTCCTCCAGCTCCGTTTTTTTCCCTCAAGACTGCTTTGGCTACTCGGGGTCTTTTGTGTTTCTATACAATTTTTAAGAGTTTTTGTTCTAGTTCTGTAAAAAAATGCCACTGATAGTTTGATAGGGAATGCATTGAATCTGTAGATTGCTTTGGGTAGCATAGTCATCTTCCCAATATTGATTCTTCCAATCCAAGAACGTGGTATATCTCTCCATCTGTTTGTGTCATCTTTGATTTCTTTCCTCAGTGTCTTTTAGTTTTCGGAGTACAGGTCTTTTACCTCCTTAGGTTGGTTTATTCCTAGGTATTTTATTCTTTTTGTTGCAGTGGTGAATGGGATTGTTTCCTTAATTTCTCTTTCTAATCTTTCGTTGTTAGTGTATAGGAATGCAAGAGATTTCTTTGCATTAATTTTGTATCCTGCAGCTTTACCAAATTCATTGATTAGCTCTAGTAATTTTCTGGTGACCTCTTTAGGATTCTCTATGTATAGTATCAAGTCATCTGTAAACAGTGACAGTTTTACTTCTTCTTTTCCAATTTGTATTCCTTTTCTTTCTTTTTCTTCTCTGATTGCTGTGGCTATGACTTCCATCACTTTGTTGAGTAGTGGTGAGAGTGGATATCCTTGTCCTCTTCCTGATCTTAGAGGAAACGCTTTCAGTGTTTCACCTTTGAGAATAATGTTGGCTGTGGGTTTGTCATATATGGCCTTTATTATGTTGAGGTAGGTTCCCTCTATGTCCACTTGCTGGAGAGTTTTTATCATAAATGGATGTTGAAATTTGTCAAAAGCTTCTTCTGCATTTATTGGGATGATCGTATGGTTTTTATTCTTCAATTTGTTAATATGGTGTATCACATTGATTGATTTGTGTATATTGAAGAATCCTTGCATCCCTGGGTTAAATCCCACTTGATCATGGTGTATGATCCTTTTAATGTGTTGTAGGATTATGTTTGCTATTTTTTTGGTTGAGGATTTTCGCATCTATATTCATCAATGCTATTCGTCTGTAATTTTCTTTTTTTGTGGTATCTTTGTCTGGTTTTGGTATCAGGGTGATGGTGGCCACATAACAACATAGAATGAGTTTGGGAGTGTTCCTTCCTCTGCAGTGTTTTGGAAGAGTTTGAGAAGGATGGGTGTCAGCTCTTCTCTAAATGTTTGATAGAATTCACCTGTGAAACCATCTGGTCTTGGACTTTTGTTTGCTGGAAGATTTTTTTTTTTTTTTTTTTTTTGCCATACGCGGGCCTCTCACTGTTGTGGCCTCTCCCGTTGCGGAGCACAGGCTCCGGACGCGCAGGCTCAGCGGCCATGGCTCATGGGCCTAGCTGCTCCGTGGCATGTGGGATCTTCCCGGACCGGGGCACGAACCCGTGTCCCCTGCATCGGCAGGCGGACTCTCAACCACTGCACCACCAGGGAAGCCCTTGCTGGAAGATTTTTAATCACAGTTTCAATTTCATTACTTTTGATTGGTCTGTTCTTATTTTCTGTTTCTTCCTCTTTCAGTATTGGAAGGTTATACCTTTCTAAGAATTTGTCCATTCCTTCCAGATTGCCCATTTTATTGGCATAGAGTTGCTTTTAGTAGTCTCTTATGATGCTTTTTATTTCTGCAGTGTCCATTGTAACTTCTTCTTTTTCATGTCTAATTTTATTGATTTGAGTCCTCTCCCTCTTTTTCTTGATGAGTCTGGCTAAAGGTTTATCAATTTTATTTATCTTCTCAAAGAACCAGCTTTTAGTTTTATTGATCTTTTCTGTTGTTTTCTTTGTTTCTATTTCATTTATTTCTGCTCTGATCTTTATGATTTCATTCCTTCTACTAACTTTGGGTTTTGTGTGTTCTTCTTTCTCTAGTTCCTTTATGTGTAAGGTTAGATTGTTTATTTGACATTTTTTTTGTTTCTTCAGGTAGGCTTGTATTGCTATAAACTTCCCTCTTAGAACTGCTCTTCCTGCATCCCATAGGTTTGGGATCATTGTGTTTTTGTTGTGATTTGTCTCTAGGTATTTTTTGAATTCCTCATTGATTTCTTCAGTGAGTCTTGGTTATTTAATACCGTATTGTTAAGCTACCGTGTGTTTGTGTTTTTTATGTTTTTTTCCCTCTAATTTATTTCTAATCTCATAGCGTGGTTAGATAAGTGCTTGATATGATTGCAATTTTCTTATATTTACTGAGGCTTGATTTGTGACCCAAGATATGATCTGTCCTGGATAATGTTCCGTGTGCACTTGAGAAGAAAATGTAATCTACTATTTTGTGTTGGAATGTCCTATAAATATCAATTAAATCTATCTGGTTTATTGTGTTATTTAAAGCTTGTGTTTCCATATTAATTTTCTGTTTGGATGATCTGTCTATTGGTGTTTATGAGGTGTTAAATTTCCCCACTATTATCGTGTTACTTTTGGTTTCCTCTTTATAGCTGTTAGCATTTGCCTTATGTATTGAGGTGCTCCTATGTTAGGTGCATATATATTTATACTTGTTATATCTTCTTCTTGGATTGATCCTTTGATCATTATGTAGTGTCCTGCCTTTTTTCTTGTAACATTCTTTATTTTAAAGTCTATTTAATCTGATATCAGTGTTGCTAGTCCAGCTTTCTTTTGATTTCCATTTGCATGGAATATCTTTTTCCATCCCCTCACTTTGTCTGTATGTGTCCCTAGGTCTGAAGTGGGTCTCTTGTAGACAGCATATATATGGGTCTTGTTTTTGTATCCATTCAGTGAGCCTGTGTCTTTTGGCTGGAGCTTTTAATCCATTCATGTTTAGGGTAATTATCAATATGTATGTAATCCATTCACATTTAAGGTAATTATCAATATGTATGTTCCTATTACCATTTTCTTAATTGTTATGGGTTTGTTTTTGTAGGTCCTTTTCTTCTCTTGTGTTTCCCTCTTAGAGATGTTCCTTTAGCATTTTTTTAAGAACTGATTTGGTGGTGCTGAATTCTCTTAGCTTTTGCTTGTCTGTAAAACTTCTGATTTCTCCATCAAATATGAATGAGATCCTTGCCGCATACAGTAATCTTGATTGTAGCTTCTTCCCTTTCATCACTTTAAATACATCGTGCCCCTCCCTTCTGGCTTGTAGAGTTTCTTATGAGAAATCAGCTGCTACCTTTATGGGAGTTCCATTGTATGTTATTTTTTGTTTCTCCCTTGTTGCTTTCAATAATTATTCTTTGTGTTTAACTTTTGTCAGTTTGATTACTATGTGTCTTGGTGTGTTTCTCCTTCGGTTTATCCTGCCTGGGACTCTCTGTGCTTCTTGGACTTGGGTAGCTATTTCCTTTCCCATGTTAGGGAAGTTTTCAACTATAATCTCTTCAAATATTTTCTTGGGTCCTTTCTCTCTCTCCTCTCCTTCTGGGACCCCTATAATGCGAATGTTGTTGCATTTATTGCTGTCCCAGAGGTCTGTTAGGCTGTCTTCATTTCTTTTCATTCTTTTTATTCTGTTCCACAGCAGTGAATTCCACCATTCTGTCTTCCAGGTCACTTATCTGTTCTTCTGCCTCACTTATTCGCTGTTGATTACTTCTAGTGTATTTTTCATTTCAGTTATTGTATTATTCATCTCTGTTTGTTTGTTCTTTAATTCTTCTATATCTTTGTTAAACATTTCTTGCTTCTCAATCTTTGCCTCCATTGTTTTTCCGAAGTCATGGATCATCTTCACTATCATTATTCTCATTTCTTTTTCTGGAAAGTTGCCTATTTCCCTTCATTTATTTGTTTTTCTGGGGTTTTATCTTTTTCCTTCATCTAGTACATAGTCCTCTGCCTTTTCATTTTGTCTGTCTTTCTGTGAATGTGCTTTTCCTTCCACAGGCTGCAGAATTATAGTTCTTCTTGCTTCCTACAGTGCACTCTTAATGTTGTGCTTTCTATGGATTTGGATAAATATATAATGACACATTTCCACTGTTATGGTATCATACAAAATATTTTCACTGTCTTATAAATCCCCTGTGCTCCACCTAGTCATATTTTCCCACCCCCACAACCCCTGGTATCCACTGATCTTTTACTGAATCCATAGTTTTTCCTTTTCCAGAACATCATATAGAATAATACCTCATTTTATTACGCTTCACTTTATTGCACTTCACAGATAACGCACTTTTTTTACACATTGAATATTCCTGGCAACCTTGTATATAGCAAGCCTATAGATGCCATTTTTCCAGAAATATTTTCTGTCTTTGAGTCTCTGTGTTACATTTTGGTAATTCTTGCAGTATTTCATACTTTTTCATTATTATATTTGTTATGGTGTTCTGTCATCAGTGATATTTCATGTTACTATTGCAAAAAGATAACTTGCTGAAGTCTCAGATGATAGCATTTTTAGCAATAAAGTGTTTTTAATTAATGTATGTACATTTTTTAGACATTACGCTATTGTACACTTAATAGACTACAGTGTAGTGTAAACATAACTTTTATATGCACTTAGAAACCAGATAATTTGTGTGACTTGCTTTATTGTGATATTTGCTTTATTGTAGTAGTGTGGAACTGAACCCACAATATCTGTGATGTATATCTGTAGTTGGGATCATACAGTATATAGCCTTATCAGGTTAGCTTCCTTCACGTAGTGATACATATTTAAGGTTTCTCCATGCATTTTCTTACCTTAATGGTTCATTTCTTTTTAGTGCTAAAGAATATTCCATTGTCTTGACATACCACAGTTTATTCATGCACCTACTGAAGGACATCTTGGTTGCTTCTAAGTTTTGACAGTTATGAAAGAAGCTGCTGTAAGTATTCAAGTGCAGGATTTCATGTGGATATAAGTTTTCCTATTCATTTGGGTATATAGCAAGGAACGTGATTTCTGGATCATGCAGGAAATGTATGTTTAGCTTTGTAAGGAATTTCCCAGATGTTTTCCAAAGTGACTGTGTCATTTTGCATTATTATCAGGATTTGGTTTTGTTTAGTGTTCTGGATTTTGGCCATTCTAGTAAGTATATAGTGGTTTCTCACCGTTGTTTTAACTTGCATTTGCCTGATGACATATATGACGTGATAAGGAGCATCTTTTCATATTTTTTTGTCCATCTTTATCTTCTTTTTTGAGGTGTGTGTTAAGGTCTTTGGACCATTTTTTAATCATGTTGTTCATTTCCTTATTGTTTTGTTTTCATAGTTCTTTGTATAGTTTAATAGTTCTATTTCAGATATTTTGCAAATATTTATACGAGTCTGTGGCTTGTCTTCTCATTTTCTTGTCATTGTCTTTCACAGAGCAAAAGTTTTTAATTTTTAATGAGGTCTAGATTATCAGTGTTTTAATGAGGTCTAGATTATCAATTATTTCTTTCATGGATTGTCCCTTTGCTGTTGTATCTAAAAAGTCATCCCCATACCCAAGTTCAACAAGGTTTTGTCCTATGTCTTATTATAATTTTATACTTCTGTATTTTATGTTTAAGACTGTGGTGCATTTTGAGTTGATTTTTCTGAAAGGTATAAGGTCTGTGTTTAGCTTCTTCTTCTTCTGCTTTTTTTTTTTTTTTTTTTTTTGGCATGTGGCTATGCAGTTGTTCCAACACCATTTGTTGCAAAGACTGTCTTTGCACCGTTGTCTTGCCCTTGCTCCTTTGTCAAAAATCAGTTGACTATATCTATATTTTTGTGGGTCTATTCCTGGGGTCTTTATTCTGTTCAATTGATCTATTTTTCTCTTCTTTCAACAATACCACCATTGTATTGATTACTGTAGCTTTTTAGTAAGCCTTGAAGTTGGGTGACATCAGCTTTCCTACTTTGTTTTTCTCCTTCAATATTATGTTGGCTATTCTGGGTCTTTGGCTTCTCCATATAAACTTTACAGTCACTTTGTTGTTATATACAAAATGACATGATGGAATTTTGATTGGGATTCTATTGAATCCATAGATCAAGTTGGGAGGAACTGACATCTTGATAAAATTGAGTTTTTTATTCATGAACATGGGATTTCTCTCTGCTTAATTCCTTGCTTTTGTTCATCATAATTTTGTAGTTTTCCTCATATAGATCTTACAATATTTTGTTAGGTTTATACCTAAGTGTTTCATTTTGGGGGTGCTAATGTAAATGGTATTGTGCTTTTATTTCAAATTTCACTTGTTCATTGCTGGTATATAGGACAACGATTGACTTTGATTGATCAAAAGTCCCCAAAAGCTTTGATTACTTTCATTCCCCCAATCCACAGTCATGTCCCTTTGAATGCTGGGAGATAGATTAACAGTATAAATTTTTGGTAGCGGATCAAATTCCTTCCGTAAGGGGGCCTGGACTCCCTTGCATTCTATGTGTTCTGGGTCTATAATCTGACTGCTGTTTTGACTCTGTTGTCCATTATAGTAACTCCATCCACCTTGCTTTTAGCAGATGAGTGCTGCCACTTGGTCACTGCCACCCTGGAATCCATTTAGTCCCATTGCATATAGGTTTCCCATCTCAGTGACTGCAGTTCCCACTGTAAGGTCTGGCCTACACAGAAGACCAATTACAGAGCTCCTCAAGGTTGCCAAGACTCCCCTCACAAATTTATTTCTCACAGTGTTGGTGAAAGGTATGTCTTCTGTATCTTCCCAGTATGGGTGTGTAGGTCTTAAATGACACACCCACTCTTTCTCTCCATTAAAGCAAAGAAGGTCCAGCATGCCCACTTTGTTCACAGTGGACCACCTTTTCATCCACTTTTCAGCCAACCAACTAAACAAAATGTTAGAAACCTCTGTAACTCCAGAGTCACAGCATTAAATGCAGAATCTCTGCTTAGTGAGTCCATATCAATAAATTCCTCCTGATCCAACTTTATGTTCCTTTTACCATTATCCCACATCCTTAATATCTATTCACACACATATTTCCTGTATTTCTTTCTGTCTAAATTTGAAAACAGAAGTTGTTCTTTTGGAATGTAGTATACCTCATTATGGGTCACACTTTGAACCTCATATTAGGGGCCTCCTGGGCCTTGAATTTACTTATAGGTCTAGAAACAAAGAAGGGTTGTGGGTAGGGTGCTGAGGATAATCAGCATTGTCTTGCAACACAACTGCCTCAGGGGTGGCCAGTACAGTTTTCTCAAATAATGCAGGGTTAGTCCTTCCTTCTGATGGGGAGAGGGAGGGAGACCGCTTCCACTGGTTTAAAAAAAAAAAAAAGCTCATCAGAATTTAGGGCCTAAATGACTGCAGCTTCATCAAGGTCTTCTCACACTTCCCATCCCAGCTTATATGATACCATCTTTCCCAATCAGTGTGCTCACTTTAACAATAGATACCCTGTGAGACTGAGACTTCAACTTGTGTTGTAATTCAGCCAGTTAGGATGCCATTATTCTATATTTGATTTTCAGCAGTCTCAGCCCTATAGCTATAGGAAATAAGTGTGTCCTTCAGGTTATACATAGAAGCTTTCAGGTCATTGGTGCTGCACTTGAGCTGGCAATTTGAATCCTAGGGCTCATCCTTTTCTTTTACCACTTTGTCCAGTAAGCTTAGGCGCAACCAACCAATCTTATTACATTTGTTTATTTTGCAAAAATTTTTGAAAGTATCATGTACACAGGCACTTAGCTCCTTCTTATAAAATAGTTGATTAGGAATATCCAGTAATGTTTTTTGCATATCTATACTGCCAGATCACACTATGGACTATCAGTGCTTTCTTTACTACTTGAAATAGAGTGATTCTTTAAATCTAATCAGATAAGAGAGCCAATTCTAGAAACCCAAGAACAATTTAATATTTAGAAAACAAGTCCTTAAAATTGTATTCCCCTAGAATCACTCCTCATACCAAAGTCTGTATTAGTCAGGGTTTTCCAGATAAATAGAACCAATAGGGGATATATTTATATTTTAAATATATAGTTTTATATATTTTATGTCATATATATTTATATAAGTATTATGTATTCTTGGAGACCCAGGAAAGCCAGTGGTGTAGTTCCAGTCTATGTCTGAAAACCTGAGAACCAGAAGAGCCAATGGTATAAATTCTAGTTCTAATCCAAAGGCCTGAGGACAAGGAGAACTGATGGTGCATGTCCCAGTCTAAAGGCAGGACAAGACCAATGACCCAGCTCATACATTTAGGCCGAGAGGTGAAATTCTCTCTTCCACTGCTTTTTTGTTCTATTCAGGCCCTCAGTGGATTAAATGATGCTTACTCACATTGAGGAGGGCAATCTGATTTACTTAGTTTTGAAAAAGTCAATGTTGACAGTTTTTGACAGTTTATCATTACTTCAGTGGAAGGACATATCCTTGGAACTCCTTGCTCTACCTTTTTTGTTGATGTCACTCCATATAGAGACACTTTAATACCAAAAATATTGGTAAAATATTTTTAGCTACAACCATCCATTTAATTGCCTCAGATAACAACCCGTATATGAGAAAATCACTAGGGTGTCTTTTAAACCTCTTGATGTTGTCCATTATATCACAAAAATTTCAATTTGATCACTCCAACTTATTTATTTTTTTATTTTGTGCCTTGCCCTTTTAATGTAATATCTAAGATTTACTCCTCTATTTTCTTCTAAGAATTTTATATTTTTAGCTCTTACATTTAGGTCTACAGCTAATTTTGAGTTAATTTTTTTTATGATGTGAGGAAGTCATCCAGTTTCATTCTTTTGCATGTGCATATCTAGTTGTACCAGAACCATTTGTTAAAAACTATTCTTTCCTCAATAATTCATCGTTACAGTCTTGTTGAAAATTAGTTGACCATAAACAAATAGGTTTTATTTCTAGACTCTAAATTCTCTTCCCTTGATCTATATATCTATATGCTATTAACACACTTTCTTGATTATTGTAGCTTTGTAGTAAGTTTTAAAATCTAGAGTGTGAGTCCTCCAACTTTCTTCTTTCTCAAGATTGTTTTTGCTATTTTGGTTCTTTTTAATTTCCATACAAATTTTAGGATCACCTTATCAATTTCTGCAGAAAAGCAGCATGCATTTTGATAGAGATTGTATTGAATCTGTAGATCAATTTCAGGAGTATTGTCAACTTAACAATATTGTCTTCTGTTCCATGAACATGGGATTTTTTCCATGTATTTCAGCCATCTTTAATTTCTTTCAACAATTTTTATAGTTTTCAGAGTTTATTCCTAGGTATTTTGTTCTTTTTGAAGCTATTGTAAATTGAATTGTTTTGTTAATTTCATTTTTGGATTGTTCATTAATAGTGTATGGAAATAAAATTGGTTCGCTTATATTGACTTTGTATCCTGCCAGCTGGCTGAACTCAGTTATTAGTTCTAATGGATTTTTGTGTGTGAATTCCATAGGATTTAGTATATACAAGATCATGTCATCTGCAAATAGTTTATTTCCAGTATAAAAGCTATGATATTTCATTTTCCTGCATGATCACTTTGGCTGGAAACTCTAGTACAGTGTTGAATAGGACTAGTGAGAGTGGACATTCTTGTCTTGTTCTTGATCTTAAGGGTAGAACACTTAGTCTCTCATTTAAGAATGATGTTAGCTCTATTTTTCATAGATGCCCTTTATCAACTTCAGCAAGTTTCCTTCTCTTTCTAGTTTCTTGGTTTTACTATAAAGGGATGTTGGGTTTTGGCACATGTTTTTTTCTGTATTTGTTGATATGATAATGTGGTTTTTGTGCTTTATTTTAGTGATATGGTGTATTACATTAATTGATTTTCTGATGTTATGGACCACACTTTGATGATTTTTTTTCTTTATATTGGGAACAGATAAGACTAATAGTTTTTGACTGTTGGCCCTAAGTGAGATATGCCAAAGTCCTTATGGACTTACAGATCTGCAGTGAGGGAGAATAGTACCTTCCTTTTTAATTTGGGATGTTGTAATCTCATTCTTTTTTTGCTACAAATATATTTTATGGAGAAACATTTTCCTTTGAATCCCAGGTAAGATATAGAGAGATTGTCATTTGATTTCACCTTAGGTTGATGGTATCTACCCACAGAAATGAATAAATGTGTTAGAGCATTCAGTTCCTTTTCTGGAATATCCATTCTGTAGTCTCTACAGTGATCCTGCTCTTGGTTGTAGGTAAAAATCACTTTTGTCTACACCACAATCACTGAGGGAGTAGTGTCAATACTGGGCTTATGAGTGTTACCACTGAATATTTGTTCAGTGGGCTGAAAGCATTGTTGATATTATCTGTATGTTGTTTGAGTATTTCATTGGATAGAGAATGATGCTTTAAGCCTTTTTGACAAGTATCTGTATTTTACTGACTAGACATTTCTACCTCATTGTGATCAAAATATAAAACATAGTCTGGCATAGAAAAAGGGAGCCGTCCCTATTGGTATATTTTAAACTGTTCATGTGAATACCAGTAATTCCACCTAGTAAGTTAATTTGTTGAAATATTTCAGGGTACCCAACCTGGCAGAACCATTTCAATGAAGTACTACTTCAAATTAGATTGTCTGCAACAGGTGATAAGCTAGGATAATTTAAGTTCATGGTAAGGTTTTTCCTTAACTTTTTTCTAGGTCAAGGTGATATCTTCCATGTCCTATGATTCTGAACTCTGAGAACACAACAGGATTCCCATTTAAACACTAGAATAGATTCAAAATTTATTTTTTAAGGGAACATTTGGCTATGCCTGAACGCAACCCTGTAGGCACATCTGTGTGTATAGGTGGGCTAGTCTGCCTCAGCAAGAATACAAGTTAGGTCTGTGAATTGTCATTACATAATGTCACTTTAGTCTTTAGCTTATCTGATATCTAAAGTATATGGGTTTCATGTTAATCAATGTCTTGGGATATCAGAATTCTAGACACACTTTTAAGAGCCCAACCGTGAAGTGACTGCTATACAGCTCCTGACAAAAGTGCAATTGAGAAAACTGATATTTGAGAGAGAATACCTGTGCTACATTAACTATAAATTCTTCTAGATTCTTGTAGTTCTATTCCTATACCAAGTTAGATCCACAGAATGCAATTATTCCTATACCAAGTTAGATCTACAGAATGCAATAGACCTGTCCTCTATTAGCTGAGTTCCCAGCAATGATACTTTCACTTGAGTTACAATTTAGTGGTTGACCTTGGCTTCTACGAGAGGATCCAATAAGAAACAGCTGTTTGAAAAACGTTTTGTATTTCCTAGGAAAAAGTATCTGGAAGATATGATCCACTATGTTAATAATATAAATAATAGTAGACAATTTATATGATAATATAAATTCTATTAGCACCTCAACAATAATTCTTCAGATTGCCTTCTGAGAGCATATACTTCAAGACAGGTTCATTTTGAGGAAGGAAAATGTGATAGAGAGGTATGTTGCATCAGAAAACTTCTAAGGAAATGCAAGGCTTTTTGTTGGTAGCTTGAATGAGTATTCAAAACTAGTTTTGCAGAACACTGAAAACAAGTTTGGGAACAGATATGAAAATTTACTTTATCAGTAAGTAGGAGCCTGGTTTCTTCATGCAGTATGAGTTTGATAAGAAGCAATTTGGTAAATGTAATTCATACTCCTTGAATAACTTTGCCAGAAGCAAATGCCTCATAAAGGGCCACTATATTTTACAATTCCAAGGGATGCCATTCACATTATTGTCTGTGTGAATGGTGCCCCACTAGTTGTGCAGTGTACACTTTGCTCAGCTGTACATGGCAACCCTGCTTCTGTCTCCATTGGAGTTAGGATATTTTGGAAAATCATAATTTAAAATTTCCAATAACAATCTTTATTAAATATCTGTGAACATATGTTTGTCATATACATTTATGTGTATTTCTGTGTGTGTGTGTGTGTGTGTGTGTGTATGTACGTGAATGCTTACACCTTGTTGTGATTGGACCTTAAATCCAAGTTGGAAATTAGTTTGTGCTGGATAATGTGTTGGGTCTTCATTGCTGTGCATGGGCTTTATCTAGTTGTGTTGAGTGGGGACTACTCTTCGTTGCGGTGCACGGGTTTCTCATTGCGGTGGCATCTCTTGTTGTGGAGCACGGGCTCTAGGTGCATGGGCTTCAGTAGTTTCAGTATCTGGGCTCAGTAGTTGCGGCACTCGGGCTCTAGGGTGCACAGGCTTCCATAGTTGTGGTGCGTGGGCTCTAGAGCACAGGCTCAGTAGTTGTGGCACACGGGCCTAGTTGCTCTGCGGCATGTGGGATCCTCCTGGACGAGGGATCAAACCCGTGTCCCCTGCATTGGCAGGCAGATTCTTAACCACTGTGCCACTAGGGAAGTCCTTTGTACCTTTACTTTTTTTTTTTTTTTTAACATCTTTATTGGAGTATAATTGCTTTACAATGGTGTGTTAGTTTCTGCTTTACAACAAAGTGAATCAGTTATATATATACATATGTTCCCTTATCTCTTCCCTCCTGCGTCTCCCACCCTCCCTATCCCACCCCTCTAGTGGGATTGCTGGGTCGTATGGTAGTTCTATTTTTAGTTTTTTAAGGAACCTCCATACTGTTCTCCATAGTGGCTGTATCAATTTAGGTTCTCACCAACAGTGCAAGAGTGTTCCCTTTTCTCCACATCCTCTCCAGCAATTATTGTTTCTAGATTTTTTGATGATGGCCATTCTGACCCGTATGAGATGATATCTCATTGTAGTTTTGATTTGCATTTCTCTAATGATTGATGATGTTGAGCATCCTTTCATGTGTTTGTTGGCAATCTGTATATCTTCTTTGGAGAAATGTCTATTTAGGTCTTCTGCCCATTTTTGGATTGGGTTGTTTGTTTTTTGGATATTGAGCTGCATGAGTTGCTTGTATATTTTGGAGATTAATCCTTTGTCACTTGCTTCATTTGCAAATATTTTCTCCCATTCTGAGGGTTGTCTTTTGGTCTTGTTTATTGTATCTCCAGGCTAACTAACATTGTATATTTTTCGTAGATGCCTTTATCAGGTTGAGGAAATTTCCTTCTATTCCTAATGTATTGAAAGTTTTCATTTTAATCATGAATTGATATTGAAGTATGTCCAACGCTTTTTCTGTACCTATTGGGAAGATAATATGGTTTTAATTTTAATCTGTTATAATGGTGAATTTCATCAATGCTTTTGAAATGATAAATCACCTTTGTATTACTAGAATGAACTCTACTTATTCATGATATATTATCATTTTAATATATTGCTGATATTTATTTGCTACTGTTTTATTAAGGAATGTTGCTCCTATATTCATGAGTACTATCCATCTCTAATTTTTCTTGTCATTCTTTGTCAGGTTTTGGTAATAGTGTTATGCAGCCTTGTAAAATGAGGTGGAGAGTATTCTCTCCTCCTCTAAATTTTAGAAGAATTTGTGTAGGATTGGTGTTAGTTACTAAGGAAGAACTAGTGTTAGTTCTTCCTTAAGTATTCAGTAGGATTCACCAGGGAAAGCATCTGGGCCTAAAGGTTTCTTTGTGGGAAGGCTGTTGATTTTTTTATTCATTTTCTTTAATGAATAGAAGGTGATTTACGTTTTCTATTTTTTCTTGTTTGAGTTTTGGTAGTTTTTATCTTCCAAGGACATTGATAATTTCCTTCAAGTTGTCCTATTGACTGGAATAAAGTTCATAACATTCCCTTTTTATAATTTTAATGTCTGTAGGAACTCTAGTGATGTTCCCTCATTCATTCCTAATGTAGATAATTTGTGCTGTTTTTCTTTTTTTCTTCATCAGTCCTACTAGTGATTTACAAATTTTATTAACTTTTTAAAAGAAAAATCTTTGACTTTTTTGTATAACTTATCCAATTTCTAGTTCATTGATTTCAGTTCTTCTACTTATTTTGGGTTTAATTTGCTCTTCCTTTTCTAGCATAAGATGAAAGTAGAAGTCATTAATTTTAAACATTTCTTTTCAAAATTTAAACATTTCCAGCTATATGTTTACCTCTAAACATGGTGTTAGCTTCATCCCACAATTTTTGATTTTCTGTATATTCATAATTTAGTTTAGTTTTTAATTTTTCTCAGTTTTTCTCTGAATCACTGTTAAATTATAGATAAGTTGAATAATTTCCAAGTATTTATAAATTTGTAGGTATCTAATTTTTATTGATTTCTAATAATATAATTCCAAGTGGCCAGTGCAATACTCTATATGATTTCATTCCTTTGAAATTTGTTGAGACTTGTTTTATAGCTGAGCATTTGGTCTGTCCTGGTGAATGTTTAATCTGCATTTGAATAGAATGTTATCTACTGTTGTTCAGTATAGGAATCTATAAATGCACATTAGGTCAAGATGACTGATATTATTGTTCAAATCTTCTATGTTTTTACCAATTTCTTATCTACCTGTTCTATCTCTTTATGACAGAGGTATTAAAATATTTGATAATGATTGTATATTTATTTATCTCTTAAAATTTCAACTTTTTTTTGGTATTCTGAAGCTCTTTTCCTAGGTGCATACACATTTTGTGTTATTATGTCTTCATGATGAATTACCCCTTTATTATTATTAAATGTCTTTCTGGCATTACACTTTTCCCTACAGTCTACATTTTCTGAGATTAATATTGCCATGGAACACCTCTTTTCATCCTTTTAATTTCAACCTGTTTATGTCCTTATATTGAAAGTACAGTCCTTGTAAATCATGGAGTTGGGTTTTGCTTTCTTCTCCTATCTGATAATCTCTGGTTTTCAATTATAGTATTTGAACCATTTATATGTAATTTTTGCTATGGTTGGGTTTAAGTCTGTCATCTTGCTATTTGTTTTATATCCATGCCATCTTTCTTTTTACTTCTGTTCCCTCTTTCCTTCCCTCTTTTGTGCTAGTTATATTTTAGTATTTGCTTTTATCTCCTCTACTGACTTTTAACTGTATCTTTTTTTGTGTTAATTTTAGTGGTTTCTCTAAAAATTATAGAATACATCCTTTACTAATTGCAGTCTAATTTCACATAATATCTCACTATTTTCCACACAATATAAAAACCTTAGATTAGTATAAGTCCATATACTGTGAATATATGTACTTTGGTGTGATAGAATTTATATATATGTTATAAACCCTATAATAAATTGCTGCACATGTATATTTAATGTTTTATTTTTATTTAATATATGTTTTTATATGTACCCACATACTTATCTTTTCTGGTGCTATTCATTTCTTCCCTGACAATCTGCACCTTTTGCGTGAAGAACAATTTTTTTTAATCATTGGTTTTTTTTAGTCAACCACAGTTTAATGCATTTAAAATTGCAGAAACTGTTAATGTTATACATTAACAAAGTCCAAATGAACTATCTCATGTCATTAGCTTTTACTTTTTTTGTTTTTTAATTTAATTAATTTGTTTTTTATGCAGCAAACTCTTATGAGCTCTCTGTTTTATACATATTAGTGTGTATATGTCAATCCCAATCTCCCAATTCATCCCACCACCACCCCCCCCCCAGTTTCCCCCCTTGGTGTCCATAGGTTTGTTCTCTACACCTGTGTCTCTATTTCTCCCCTGCAAACCGGTTCATCTGTAACATTTTTCTAGATTCCACATATATGCGTTAATATATGATATTTGTATTTCACTTTCTGACTTACTTCACTCTGTATGACAGTCTCTAGATCCATCCATATCTCTACAAATGACCCAATTTTGTTCCTTTTTATGGCTGAGTAATATTCCATTGTGTATATGTACCACATCTTCTTTATCCATTCGAGGATTCCCTTTTCTCCACACCCTCTCCAACATTTGTTGTTTGTAGATTTTCTAATGATGCCCATTCTATCTGGTGTGAGGTGATACCTTATTGTAGTTTTGATTTGCATTTGTCTAATAATTAGTGATGTTGAGCAGCCTGTCATGTGCTTTTGGACATCTGTATGTCTTCTTTGGAGAAATGTCTATTTAGGTCTTCTGCCCATTTTATTTTTAAATTTATTTTCTTTGCTTATTTATTTTTGGCTGCATTGGGAACCCTGACGTGGGGCTCAGAACCTTCACTCCAGTGGGTGGACCTCTGTGGTATAAGTGTTCTCCAGTTTGTGAGTCACCCACCCAATGGCCATGGGATTTGATTTTATTGTGATTGCGCCCCTCCTACCATCTCACTGCAGCTTCTCCCCTGTCCTTGGATGTGGGGCATCTTATTTGGTGAGTTCCAGTGTCCTCCTGTTGCTGATTGTTCAGCAGTTAGTTGTGATTCCAATGCTCTCTCAAGAGGGAGTGAGCGCACATCCTTCCACTCCACCATCTTTTTAAAATCTTTTCTTGTGGTCTAGGCATATTTGAGACAAATGCTTTGGCTTTTATATGTCTGGAAATGTGTTCATTTAGTTTTTTTCTGAAAGATCTTTTGCAGTGTATAGAATTCTAACTTTACTTTTTTTCAGCACTTTAAATATGTAAGTCCATTGTCTTCTAGCCACCATTATTTTATTTTGATAAGAAGCCTACTGTCAATCTTATTACTGTTTTCATCTATATAGTATTTAGTCTTTATCTGACATTTTAAGATTATCTTTTTCATTGATTTGCACCAGTTTGACTATATGGGCCTAGCCGGAGTTTTCTTTGTATGTATCCTACCTGGGTTCTGAGTTTTTTGGTTCTGTAGGTTGCTGAGATTGATAGATTGGTTTTCAAAAATTTTCTCCCCTCCCAGTATTGTCTAGTACTCTTCCCATAAAAGAGTAAGAGTCTGTTTTCACTCTCCTTGAATCCTGGCTGTCTTTGTACTTTTTTGACCAATGGAATGCAGTGGAATCAATGCTATACTACTTCTGGGAATCACCATTCAGGGCCTTTGAATTTTCTTTTTTTGCTCTCTTAGAAACCAGCTGCTATTTTGTAAGGAAGTCCATGCTAGCTATCGTTCTATTATGGGGGGCATGTAGAGAAGCACTGGGAGTTGAGACACCCTGTGATGAGAAAGTACAATGCAGAAGACTGAGGTGAAGCAGTTTTACTCCTAGGTGAATGCAGTCATATGAGTGATTCCAGGTGATACTATGTGGGACAGAATAACTACTGAGTCAACCTATAGACTTGTAAGAAATAATAAATCATCATTGTTTTAAATTACTAGTTTTGTAGTGCTTGTTAAACAATAATAGATAACTGAAATAGAATTGCCCCCTAGAAGTGGAGTGTTTCTGTAACAAAAACATAAAATAATGCCATTGTCTTTGAGACTGGGTGGCTGGAAAAGTGGTGAGGAGATTGTGATTGAAGGCTGAGAGAACAGGGAGGAAACTGCCTTTGCCCTTTTCTCTGTTATATATTGATATGACATTGACAAAATTGTCACTTGTGATAACCTGGAAGGTAGAAAAATATACCTAATAAAATTTTAGAACTGGTTAAGGTGATAGCCAGGCAATGAAATTGTCAAGAATTCAGAAGTGTCAGTTAGCTTCTTTTAGCTATCTATGATAAAGCATAAGAGAGAGATGAGCTAAAGAAGGAGCTGTTCAGTTTTCAAGAATAATATGGAGTAAATATGTCTAATATAAGACTTACTGGTTTGGAAAATAAAACTTTTTTTCTCATTTGTAGCTTCTCCACCTGGCAAATGGTTCTCAAAATAAGGAATGGCCTCATGGAGTTGATTAAATCCTGAGCACTTCCCAGGGTCAAGATCAAATCAAGGGTATAAATGTAGAAGGTCCTGGAGGATAAGACATTGTGTGAAAAGTGAGTCCACATAGAGGAGAACCAAGGCACTCCAACTAAGCTCTTAAATGAATGAAGTTATATGAGTGACCCCAACTGGCACTGCATGCAGTGGAGAATCACTCAGTCAGCCCACAGAATTATAAGTACTTTCCTTTTTGCTGTTTTAAAGTGCTAAGTCTTTGTAAGCTAGATCTGACATCTGGGTTATCTCATGGTTAGCTTCTATTTAAAAGTACTTTCTCTTGATCATTGGTCACATTTTCCTGTTTTTTCATCTCATTTTTTTTTCAAAGTGAGGTATGATTTATTTCACAATGTTAATAGAGGTTACAAAAGGGGAGTGACAGTGATAGGTGAGAAATTTTCATTTTTACTATATAAACTTGTATATTGTTGGCCTGTTTTATCAAGAATTTCTACTTTTGTAAGATAAATACAATTTTAAATGCTTTTATTAGAGGAAAGCACTATTGGTATTTCTTTACAGACTGGAGGGCAGAGCTTGATCTTGATGTTCCTCCATACTGAAGCAGACCACAAACTACCATCCTCATGAAGCCAAATATGCTCACAGTTGTACTTTATCAACTCCCACACTGTTAGCCTGCCCATTAACATTTTTTGAAAATTGAATTAATTGCCAGCACTTTAAAACTCTGGTCATTTTATCATAAAAGTATATGGCAGATAAAGTGCACTACTATTCTGAATACATCTCTCATGCCCACACAGACACATTTTTAGTTAAAAAGTTAAAAATTACATTTCTAATTGGAGATTCCAGAAAGAAATTATTTAGTTTTAGCATTCACCAATCAGATATAGTTAAGTGATACTTTAAAAGCAGAGGTTCCAGTTGTTCCCAATGGCAAACATGATCATGGAGGTTTTTGGTTTACCTGTAAAGCAGTATTCCTGTCACCAGGTTTGTGGAAATCAAGAAGCAGGGCCAGAAGATGCATCCTTTAGTTGTTGTTGCTATTATTTCTGTTGTCAGTGTGGACCTAATGGGAAAGCGATGACTCTGGAACTAACGACTAAAAGCAGTAGTAACTTCTTAATTGTATGGTTCTTGGAGTCAACAGTTAAAGTGAAAGATTCAAAATTTCCCACTTTCCTAATTGAAGTAGGGTGGCAGCTTACTTGAGGTGTGATTCTTCATCATTCTCCTGGCAGTCATTTCTGAAGACCCACCCTCAACAAATTGCAAACACTCAGTTTCCCATATTGAAGCCCTTTACTCTTTATGCATGAAATAACCTTAATGGTTTCTGTTTTCTGTAATTGACCTCTGGGTGATACAACTAAGAAAGGTAAGAGATCTAGCAATATATAACACATATTTTGGTTATAGTGAAAATAGACTGGTTGGAAGTATAATAGGCTCTGGTTTACCATAGCCCCTAACCCCTAAGATGGAGGTGGCTGTATATTAAATACCATTTTTCAATTGTATTTGTAGTTTGTTTTTATTAGGAAGTCCCACTTCTCTCATCTATTTTACTGTACTCGCCCCTGTGAAGATTTGTTTGTCACCCTTCTAATACATATCTAAAACTTGGTTGAAAAAAAAGAATTTTGATAGAAGATCTCTTAAAGGATGCAATTGTTCTGTTTTGTAAATACTCCAAAATGGCTCAAATTCAAAGCCTGGCCATCAGAAAGCTATACACCTAACCTGCATTATTTAGGCTGCTGATATAACTAGTTTTACTGAATTAAGCTTTATCATGATGTTACAAATATACATGATAGATAGCCCTATGAAAGTCATTGTTTTGTTAACCCTAAAGGTGTTGTTGGGTAAATTGTAATGTCACTTCTATAAGGATACAGAAAAGAGATTTTTCAGGTCAAGTTTTATCTTATGATCAGGTAAGAGATGAAATTTTGCTTTTTGTATTGGCTATTAGGAAGAGCCAAAGTTCACTTCAGGGCTTCCCTGGTGGCGCAGTGGTTAAGAATCCACCTGCCAATGCAGGGGACACAGGTTTGAGCCCTGGTCCGGGAAGATCCCACATGCTGTAGAACAGCTAAGCCTGTGCACTACAACTACTGAGCCTGTGCTCTAGAGCCCGTGAGCCACAACTACTGAGCCCGTGTGCCACAACTACTGAAGCCCACGCACCTAGAGCCCATGCTCCACAACAAGAGAAGCCGCCCAATGGGAATCTCATGCACCGCAATGAAGAGTGGCCCCCGCTCACCACAACTAGAGAAAGCCCACACACAGCAATGAAGATCCAATGCAGACATAAATAAATAAATAAATAAATTTTAAGAAAAGTTCACTTGAACGGTTGACTTCTAGTAATTGTAAGACTTCATGCATGCACCTTGTTTATTAAACTTAAACCTGGCTTTTTCTTATTGTGCAACTCTTGTTTTCTCTTTACCCAGATTTCTTCAGGTAATTAAAAACAATCCTGTTGTACAATATTTTGAAACTTATATTGAAACTCAAATTGTTTTCCACAGGTGCTGCATCATTTGATATTTTAACCAGCAATATGCAAGGGTTTCAATATCTCCATACCTCTTCACTACTGTTTTCCTTTTTAAAATATTATAGCCTTCCTAGTAAGTGTGAAGTAGCATCTCATTGTGGTTTTTATTTGAGTTTCCCTAATGACTAATGATGTTGAGATTCTTTTCATAAGCTTGTTGGCCATTCCTGTTACTCTTTGGAGTAGTGTCTATTCGAGTCCTTTGCCCATTTTAAAGTTGAGTTATTTGTTTTTTATTGTTGAGTTGAAAGAATGTTATTTATTTTTTTAGATACAAATCCCTTATCAAATACATGATTTGCAAATATTTTCTCCCATTCTTTGGGTTTTCTTTCCAATTACTTGATGAAGACCAAGAAGCATGAAAGTTTTTAATTTTCTTAAGTCCAGTTTATCTATTCCCTCTTTCATCACCTGTGCTTTTCGTGTCATATCTAACAAACCATTGTGTAATACAAGGCCGTGAACATTTATTCTTTTATTTTCTCTGGAGACTTTTATTTTTATCATTTTAGTTCTTAAATTTAGATAAACAATACTTTTCAATTAATTTTTGTATATGGTGTAAGGTAGGGGGTCCAACTTCATCCTTTGCATGAGGATATCCAGTTATCACAGCACCATTTGGTGAAGAGAATATTTTTCCTTATTGCATTTGCTTGCCACCTATATTGAAAATCAAATGACCATAAATTTAATTATTTATGTATCCCCAATTCTATTCCTTTGATCTAGATATCTGTTCTTATCCCAGTGCCAAACAATCTTGATTAATGTAGCTTTGTAATAAGTTTTAAAATTGGGAAGTGTAAGTCTTCCAACTTTGTTCTTCATTTAAAATATTGTTTTGGCTCTTCTAGGTCCCTTATGTTTCAATATGAATTTTAGGGTAATCATACAAATTTCTGCATGAAAGGCAGCTGGGATTTTGAGGGATTTTGTTGGGTCTGTAGAGTGTTTAGAGAATATTACTTCTTACCAATATTAACTCTTCTTGATTCATGAACATGAGTTGACTTTCCATTTATTTAGATCTTCTTTAATTCCTTTCAGTAATGTTTTGTAGTTTTCAGAGTGTAAGTTTTGAACTTCTTTCGTTAAATTTGTTTCTACATATTTTATTCTTTCTGATGGTTTGGTAATGTAATCATTTTAAAATTTCATTTTCAGAGTTTTCATTGCTAGAGTGTAGCAATAAAATTGATTTTTGTGTATTGATCTTGTATGCTGTTACTTGGCTGAACTAGTGTTTTAGTGGATTTGTTAGGATTTTCTAAATACAATATCATGTCATCTATGATTAGAGAGCCTTCCTTCCCAATATGTATACCTTTTATTTACTTCTCTGAGTGACCTGGTTAAAACCCCCAGTACAATGTTGAATATAAGTGACAAGAGTGAACATCTTTGTCTTGTTTCTGGTCTTAGTAGGAAAGCACACAGGCTTTTCAATTTAATATGATGTTACCTGTGGTTTATCATAAATGTCTTTTATGAGATTAAGGAAAGTTCCGTATTTTCCTATTTTATTTAGTGTTTTTTCATGAAAGGGCATTGGATTTTGTCAAATACTTTCTCCGCATCTGTTGATATGAGCATGCAATTTTTTGTCCTTTTCCTATTAATATTGTGTATTCCATCGATTGACATTCAGATGATAAACTAACCTGCATCCTGAGATTGATCCTACTTGGTAATGATGTATAATCCTCTAAATATCTTCTGGGTTCAGTTTGCTGGTATTTTATTGAGGAATCTTGCATTTATATTCATAAGAGATGTTGATCTGCAGTTTTCCTTTTTTGTTGCATCTTTGCTCTTAGTATGTGTATACTACTGGCCTCATACAATGAGTTAGGAAGTGTTTCCTCCCCTTCTTTTTTTTGAAATAATTTGTGAATGATGTTATTAATCCTTTATTAAACATTCAACAGAATTCACCATTAAAGCCATCTGGGCCTAAACTTTTTTTGTAGAAAGTTTTTATTTTTATTATTTTTAAATCATAAAAAAATAAGATATTTATGGCTAAATTGTTTACTACAGTTCTTTTCTATATATATGTATATGTATATATATATATATATATATATATATATATATATATATATATATATCCGCTCTTTTTTAGATTCTTTTCCCATATAGGTCATTACAGAGTATTGAATACAGTTCCCTGTGCTATACAGTAGGTCCTTATTAGTTACCTATTTTATATATAGTAGTGTGTATATGTCAATCCCAATCTCCCAATTTATCCCTCCCTGCGCTCCCTTTCTCCCTTGGTAACCATAAGTTTGTTTTTCTACATCTGTGATTCTATTTCTGTTTTGTAAATAAGTTCATTTGTACCATTTTTTTTAGATTCCATATATAAGCGGTATCATATGATATTTGTCTTTCTCTGTCTGATTTACTTCACTCAAGATGACAATCTCTAGATCCATCCATGTAGTTGCAAATGGCATTATTTCATTCTTCTTTATGGCTCAGTAATATTCCATTGTGTATATATACACCACATCTTCTTTATCCATTAATCCATCGATGGGCATCTAGGTTGCTTCCATGTTTCGGCTATTGTAAATAGTGCTGCAGTGAACATTGGGGTGCATGTATCTTTTCGAATTATGGTTTTCTCTGGATATATGCCCAGGAGTGGGATTGCTGGATCATATGGTAGCTCTATTTTTAGTAGTTTAAGGAACCTCCATACTATTCTCCATAGTGACTGTACTAGTTTACATTCCCATCAAGAGTGCAGGAGGGTTCCCTTTTCTCCGCACCCTCTCCAGCATTTACTGTTTGTAGATTTTTTGATGGTGGCCACTCTGACTGGTGTGAGGTGATACATCATAGTAGTTTTGACTTGCATTTCTCTAATAATAGTGATGTTGAGCATCTTTTCATGTGCCTCTTGGCCATCTGTATTTCTTCTTGGAGAAGTGTCTATTTCAGTATTCTGCCCATTTTTTGATTGGGTTGTTTGTTTTTTTGATATTGAGCTGCATGAGCTGTTTGTATATTTTGGAGATTAATCCCTTGTTGGTCGCTTTATTTGCAAATATTTTCTTCAATTCTGTGGGTTGTCTTTTCGTTTTATTTATGATTTCTTTTGCTGTGCAAAAGTTTTAAAGTTGAATTAGGTCCCATTTGTTTATTTTTGTTTTTATTTTCATTACTCTAGGAGGTGGATCCAAAAAGATCTTGTTGCGATTTATGTCAGAGAGTGTTCTTCCTATGTTTTCCTCTAAGAGTTTTATAGTATCTAGCATTGCATTTTAGGTCTTTAATAAATTTTGAGTTTATTTTTGTGTATGGTGTTAGGGAGTGTTCTAATTTCATTCTTTTACATGTAGCTATCCAGTTTTCCCAGCACCACTTATTGAAGAGACTGTCTTTTCTCCATTGTATATCCTTGCCTCCTTTGTCATAGATTAGGTGACCATAGGTGCATGGGTTTATCTCTGGACTTTCTATCCTGTTCCATTGATCTGTATTTCTGTTTTTGTGCCAGTACCATACTGTTTTGATTACTGTAGCTTTGTAGTATAGTCTGAAGTCAGGGCGCCTGATTCCTCCAGCTCCGTTTTTCTTTCTCAAGATTGCTTTCGCTACTCATGGTCTTTTGTGTTGCCATACAAATAGAAAAATTTTTTGTTCTAATTCTGTGAAAAATGCTATTGGTCATTTGATAGGGATTGCATTGAATCTGTAGATTACTGATGAAAAAAATATAAAATAACACAATCAGATGGAGAGATATACCATGTTCTTGGATTGGAAGAATCAATATTGTCAAAATGACTATACTACCCAAAGTATTTGACAGATTCAATGCAATCCCTATCAAATGACTAATAGAATTTTTCACAGAGTTAGAACAAAAATTTTTACAGTTTGTGGAATATTTTTAAATTACTGATTTTTTTGTTGTCCTTGTTATAGGTCTATGCAGGTTTTCTGTTTATTCTCAAGTCACTTTTGGTAGGTTGTATCTTTCTAGAAATTTCTTCATTTCATCTAGGTTATCTAATTTGTTGAAATACAATTGTTCATAGTATTCCCTTATAATTATTTTTATTTCTATAAGATCAGTAGTGGTTTCCCCTCTTTTATTCCTGATTTTACTTATTTGAATCTCTTTTTCCCTTGGTCCATTTAGCCAAAGGTTTGTTAATATTGTTGATCTTTTCAAGAACCATCTTTTAAAAATATTTTTTCTATACTTCTCTAATTTATTTTTATTGCCATTATAGCCTTTATTAGTTATTTGCATGTATTGCATATATTGAATTTAGTGTGTTTGTTTTAGTTTTTTTTTAAGGTGGAAGATTAGGTTATTGTTTTGAGATATCTTTAATATACAAATGACATCCGTAAATTCCTCTATAAGCTCTACTTTAACTGAATTTTATAATTTTTAATTTTCATTTTCATTCATCTCAAAATATTTTCTAATTCCCCTGGTGATTTATTATTTGACTCTTTTAGTAAATAGTGTGTTTAATTTCCACATATTTGAGGATTTCCTAAATTTCCTTGATTTTCCTTGATTCCTAATGATTTCTAATTTCATCTAATGTATTTGTATGATTTCATGTCTTTTAAACTTGTTGATGTTTGCCTTTTGGCTGAAGACATCATCTATCCTGGAGGAACATCCCATGGATACTCAAGAAAAAATGTGTGTTTTGCTGTTGTTGGGTGCAGTTTTCTGTAAATAGTTGTTATATATATAACATATATATATATGTTGGTTTATAGTCATGTGATTTCCTTGATGATACTATACCTTGTTGTTCTATTCATTTTTGAAAGTTGGAGGATTGGAGTCCCCATCTGCTATTGTTGAACTGTCCATTTTCTTCTTCAAATTTGTCGGTTTTGCTTCATCTATTTTGGTTTTCTGTTGTTAGGTGCTAGAGTGGGTTGACTGGTGGCCCCTAAAAAGATATGTCCACCCAGAACCTGTGAAAATTATCTTATTTGGATAAAAGTATCTTTGCTAATGTAATTGAAGAACTCAGTATGTGGTTGTCTTGGATTATCCACGTGATACTACATCCAGCGGCCAGTGTCCTTATAAGATAAAGGCAGTAGAAGGTTTATGACACATGACGGGTAGGAGGCATTGTGACCATAGAGACAGAGGTTAGAATGATGCAGCCAAGAAAGCCAAGGAAGTCCAGCAGACACCAGAAGCTGGAAGAAACATGGAAGGATGCTTCTGAGAGCCTGAAGAAGGAGTGAGGACCTGCTAGCATTTTGATTTTGGACTTAGCCTCAAGACCTTTAAGAAATTTCTGTTGTTTTTAGCAACAAAGATTGTGGTTATTTGTTAAGCAGTCACAGGTAACGTATATTTACACTTACATGTTTATATTTACTTTTTAAGCTTTATTGAGATATCATGTAAAAAAATTGCGTACATTTAATGCATACATCTTGTTGAGTTTGGACATATGCATATACCAATAGTACCATAACCACAATCAAGGTACTAGACATATTCATCACCTTCAGAAATTTCCTTGTGTTCTGTATGTGTGTGTGTTTTGCATGTGGCAAGAAGACTTAACATGAGATCTGTCCTCTTAACATACTTTAAAGTGCGCAATACTGTATTATTAACTATAGGTACTAAGTTGTTTAGCAGATCTCTGGAACTTATTCCTGCTGTGTAACTGAAATTTTATAACCATTGAGCAACAATTTCCCATTTCACCCTCCCTCTAGCCCCTGGCAACCAATTTCCTGCTTTTTCACATGTCTATTAAATTTTATTGTATCCTGGATATTGTGAATATCATTTTGTTGTGTGTCTGTTTATACATGTCTCTCTATAAAACGTGATGAGCTTTGTTCTGACAAGCAGTGAAGATATTTATGAATCAGTTATATCCTTGTGAATCTTTTTTAAAGCTTTCTTAGTGTGGCTCTAGTGCAGTATTTAATAGTACCAATTTAGTTCTATGCCTATGTTGTGACCTTCCTTATGTCCATACTGGATGCTTTGGGTGTTCAATAAGATGTTTCTACTGTAATTGCTGAGTAGTTATTCTTTGCTGATATTTGTTCTTTGCCTGACCTTGTGAAATTTCATCCCATATTCATTCAGCTTAGAGTTTATCTAAAGGTGCAAGGGGACTGCTTTGCAGATTTCTTTTTCTTTTCTTTTTTTTTTTTTTTGCGGTACGCGGGCCTCTCACTGTTGTGGCCTCTCCTGTTGCGGAGCACAGGCTCCGGACGCGCAGGCTCAGTGGCCATGGCTCACGGGCCCAGCCGCTCCGCGGCACGTGGGATCTTCCCGGACCGGGGCACGAACCCGTGTCCCCTGCATCGGCAGGCGGACTCTCAACCACTGCGCCACCAGGGAAGCCCTGTGCAGATTTCTAGAGTGTATTTTCTGGGTTTTACTTTCTATTTGGTATTCCCCTAAATTTTTAGATGTCTCAGTCTCCCTGAATTCTGATCTCATTCTCCTCTTGTCAGGGAAGACTTTCTGGATCTGGACTTTGTTGCAGATACAGTTAATGTCAGTTCATTACTTCGTCAGTGGTGCCAAATATTTTAAAGTTTGGGGTCAGGAATTTCCCTTATTCAGAGTTTGTTACCAGCACACTGGTAAGATTCTGGTGATTCTCTCCATGCCTTAGAAGCCAGCTGTCAAATTTCCAAATCACAGTTGGTTACTTTCTGTTGTATAGCTCAAATGCCAGCATTTTAAGTGTTGGGGTAATTCTGTTTGCTGTATAGTTTTACTTCTGGCTTTGTAAGCCTAGGTTTCTGTATCGCCATCCTTCTACTGTGCACCCTGGCCTTTGGTGGGTCATTTCTTAGACTTGGTGAAGGCCGGTATATCTCAAGATCTCATATTTGGTTTAGTGTCTCAACCTTTGGTCTGTTCATGTCATTAACTCAATTAAGGCCCTGTTCACCTTTGAAGTCTCTCTTAGCACTCCTACCCTGTCACCAGGCTTTGGTATGCTACCACTGTACACTTAGTGAAAGTTCCATGGGAAAAGATCAGCAAAGTGATGCAGATTGCACTGTGACTAGGGATTTGCAAGATTCTACTCCACCATTCCAGCCCACGTATGGTGGTTAAAAGTTAATATATTGGTTGGTTTATCTTTTCTCCAGTCTATGACAAGTTTGTTGTTGCTCCTGCTTTGCTCAGAGAATAAATCAGTTGCTTCTTCTCTCCTAAGAAGGGCTCATGACTTTATGTAATTTAGATTATTTGGTTTTCTTTGTATCCTCAGTCCGCTAATGTGTTAAAAATATGATTATTATAGCTTTTGCAACTTCTCATTTTTAGGATGGGAAAGATATTCTTTTGTGACTGTCTAAACCATAACTAAAAGTGGAAGTCTCCCATGTATTTATATTTTGTTTTTTGGTTTACATATTTTTCCTCCACTCCATCTACCTCCCATGCAAACTCTGAAAAGAAATGTGCACCTATGCCTCTATGTTTTTATATGAAAGGAAAATTTTCAATGTGCTTTTTCTACATGTAGGCCACCTCACCTGAGAGGCATCATTTTAGGGAAAGCATAGAAGATTTTAGTTACCTGTTGAATTAAAGATAACTCTCACCCAAATTAAAATATTGCCATTCAAATTGAGGTAATAAGCAAAAAGTTGTTAGTGCCAAGAATAAATACCCAAAGTCTGGGATTTATCATTGTTTCCCTTTAATTTCTGAGCTGACAAATGATAATTGCTCAGGCAATTAAAATAATTAGGAAAATGTGGAGGCACAAAAGGAGAAGCCTTTTAGAAGCAATTTAAATGCATAAGGAGAGATTCACGTATGTTTGCTGCCCCTTATCCTGGAGTAGACTGATTACCAGGTGCTTTTTAGTGCATTGGTGACTGATAGATCACATGCCATCTGAGTTCTTTCTGGGAACAGGGCCCACTGGAAGCACATTTACCTCAGAAGATAGGTCTAGTTTTAAAGGAGGCTTCTGGGGATCTTGGGATTTATATTCTCTTAAATATCTTGGTAATAAAGGATCGTTTTCAGAACCCACATTTGTTCAACATCTTGTAAATTTGTAATATGTTTTTTTTGGAACACACTTTTTTTGACTATGTTTAAATGAGAGTAAGAAAAATATGAGTAAGATCATTGATGGTCTTAGCATTTTAGAATGCTTATTCGCTTTGTGAGCTGTAGGGGGCAGTCTGAGGGAGTCTGTAGAAAGAATTAGAAGATTGACAGTGGCTTTGTGAGAGAAATGACAGTTTCTGTGAAGAACAGAATTATCCTAGGTAAAATAGGCCAACCTTAATTTAGAGAAAATACACGTTAAAATCAATCAAAGAGGGCATTAACTGTGAGATCCACTTTGGTGATTGTGTGTACAACAGACACTTAAGCTACTCCATATTCTGATGGGTAGTGACAGCTGGGATTGGTGTCAGAGATTGATGATACCAATTTCTAAGGAGAGACTCTTTCAGAAGTAAATAGATGGTATTTTATTACAATTTTGTAAAATTCGTTCTATTAGGCATGAACTATTCAGTTCAGGTATACTTTCTATAAAGTTATTTATTCAGAATATTGCAGTAGACTACTGATAGTTATATGCACCGAAACCAAATTATTTATGTTGGGCGACTCTCTCTCTCTCTCTCTCTCTCTCTCTCTCTCTCTCTCTCTCTCTCACAGAAACTCATTTATCGTATTAAATTCATGTCACGCAGACTTCTCTGGTGGTGCAGTGGTTGAGAATCTGCCTCCCAGTGCAGTGGACACAGGTTCCAGCCCTGGTCTGGGAAGATCCCACATGCGCAGAGCAACTAAGCCCATGTGCCACAACTACTGAGCCTGTGCTCTAGAGCCCATGAGCCACAACTACTGAGCCCAAGTGCCACAACTACTGAAGCCCATGCGCCTAGAGCACATGCTCCGCAACAAGAGAAACCACCGCAATGAGAAGCCCGTGCACTGCAACGAAGACCCAACCTGGCCAAAAATATATTAATTAATTAATTAATTTAAAAAAATTCTGTCATGCAGGACATGAAATATTTTTTTGTGCACAGTACCTATTTATCCTCTGTTCATGCACAGGTGAAGTTGAACGAGTTCAGCTCATAACAAAATTTAGAAGATGATGAGGTTTGAAAGGAGAGTATACAGTGAATTTGGACAAGAGGGGGTTTCACTGAATATGATGCTAGCTGATACTAGGGTCAGCAACAGTCATTTGGGAGAGATTCTTGAATGTGATAAGCTGGGAGGCTTATTTCAAAATAAATTAATATGCCATTCTGCTTTCCATTACTGAAACATGATGAATGATATCAAATAAATCACTGATTTGAAAAGTAACTTTCCTAAATGATATTTAGAAAAATGCTTAGAATAACAAGACTAGTCAATCAACAGTATTTATTGACTACTCACTTTGTTTATGTCGATTATGTTATTAAGCATAAACATTTATCGAATGTCTGCTCTGTGCAGAGCATACTGAAAGTTACAAAGAACACTTAGGCATTACGGAATAAGTGGGTTATCTGTGAATAAGCAGAAGGTGCAGTCCTTACTCAACAAGTGAGTGCAAATGAATATAGTTAAAAATTAGATGTTCATCCACACAAAGCAAAGGAGTGATCTGAGTAGGGTAAGCAGCCTCAATAGGTATGTTCCATAAGTATAATGATTTTGAAGCAGCACCAGAATGCTCTCTGTTCAACAAGTCAGTTAACTTGCCTTTACCTACTCAAAGTCTACTTTCTTACAAGAGTTTTATGAATTCTTTATATTTTGGATTTTTTCCTTCGTTCTATGAAATGTATCACTTTCTGACTCAAAGACCAAAGTGGACTACTAGTGATTATCTCAAGGGAAAAGAGAACTCTAAAATAAATTGGTATCATTTAACTTCTTACTCAAAACCAAGGGACTGGAACAAGGATTGTTGTGAATACATGAATATTGAAAACTGTATCACGGTGCTACATTCTCAACAATTCTTCCTAACCATACCTCCTAGCCTTCTTGCAGATAAAAGTCTTTGAATATTTTAGAATCCTGGCTACAATTTGCATTGCTTTGGGAACAGAGCTATGGAAATACTGAGTTAGAATATGGTGAAAAAAATCTGTAATTTGTGATATTTGGGGAAAACAAACCTTCTCAAATGTCTTTGGCAGCAAGAAGCCCCTCTAACCAGTTACCTATCTGTTCCAAATAGGGATTTAGATAGATCTTGGTTTTGTATGAACTTTGCTATGAAATATACTTTGTTCATCTGATAAAATTTCCTTGTTATCTTTTTCAGAGCTAAAGGTGAATGTGGTATCATTTTGGAAGTAAGGAGTAACATGTAGGAAGTCCATAAATTATTTCACCATGTAAAGATCAGTTTCAAAAGCAACATGTTAATTTTTTTAAACATCTTTACTGGAGTACAACTGCTCCACAATGGTGCGTTAGTCTCCGCTGCACAACAAAGTGAACCTGCCATACATAAACATACATGTCCACATACCCTCCCTCCTGCCCCTTCCCCCCCACCCTCCCTATCCCACCCCTCTAGGTGGTCACACAGCACCGAGCTGATCTCCCTGTGCTATGCAGCTGCTTCCCACTAGCTATCTGTTTTTCATTTGGTAGTGTATATATGTCCATGCCACTCTCGCGCTTCGTCCCAGCTTACCCTTCCCCCTCCCCGTGTCCTCAAGTCCATTCTCTACGTCTGTGTCTTTATTCCTGTCCTGCCCCAGGTTCCTCAGAACCACTTTTTTTTTAGATTCTATATATAGCAACATGTTAATTTAAATCACCCTTTGAGCCTAGTCAGAGGACTTTTCTATGAAAGCAGTTGATTTAGCTTAGCTCCCTGGGGTTAACTCTGAAGGTGTTCTGAAGTTTAAACCTGATTATGTGTTTTAAATATATATTTTATTAATATAAAGCCCTTGGTATCCTATAAACAAAGCACAATCTGCCAGCTGAGTAGGTAATAAACATGTATTTGAGGGGTAAACAGAAGATACTTAAGATATTTCCTACATGTTCTTTCCTGCTGTGATCCCTATGCCACACAGAATCTGTGTTAGGAATAGTAATCCATTTTTTATGTCATTCAAAGAGCTCTAGTAAGGAAGTCTTCAATTTTTAGTAAGGCTTTAAATAAACCATGATGGCATTATGGAATATATCTAGGTTGGTATTTCTTTTCAAACCATTTTTTGAACAGAAACCCTTTTAAGCAAAGAGTTCTTCCAGGGTCTACTCTGAATACAGTGGCCAGGTGCTTCAGTGAATAATTCATTCACAGCCTGTCCTTCCACAATGAACCATTTAGAGTGGTTTAAATGATTGTACAGTGACTGTCCAATACGAAGGTGTAAAAAGTAGCCATAGTGTATCTCTCCTTTCAAGCTAGAGTAGGCAGTGTGATAGCATCTGAGATACAAGAATACTATATAGAGGTTGCTGTTTGGCTTCTGGTGAAGCTGTTAGCCACTGGACTTTGCAGAGAGATAGAGAGGAAGAATTGGGCCTCATTTGGAGAAGATTTACACCCAGGTATTAGGCATAGTCATTGTTAATACTGAGAGGGAAGAAAGTTCCAATGAAGTTGAGTTGGGTACACTTATGATAACCTTTACTCTTAGATTAATGTAGACAGAACTAGGGATCTCTCTATTTTAAATATACATATGTATGTATAATTTTTATATGTATTATTACACATATATAATTTTTTCTCATTCATTCACTTGCCACCTATGCTTAAATATGTTTTTATATGTGTGTATGTGTATGTATGTGTTTACATATATATAAATAAATCTTCTCAGAGGACAATACAGATTTTTTGATATAGCAGCATTATGAGATTGTAACAATCATTTAAAAGGAGAAATTGTGTTGTTTACTTGATATCAAATTATTAATTTGACTAAGTGATGTTTCCTCTGCTAGATAACAAATATGTCATGAGATGTAAGTTCAGGAGTTTTTTAAAGTATTCTATTAATAGTCTTATGAGAACAGGGATGATACTGTTAACTACCTTCTTTTTAGAACTCATCTGTTTTGTGTCTGGCATAGTCCTCTTTAGATTCTTCTCTTAACTCTCTGACTTTTTATTTTCATGTTGTTCATAGACAACTCTTTCTTGATATACTTCATAAGGCTTTTGTCCCCAGACCTCTATCCAAAACTGTCTTGTACTCTGTCCTTTTTACTTTCATGGTGTGTATATTTTATTGAATTCAACTCTTCCCCTTATATAATGCTCACATGTCTAAATATCACTCATATTTAATTGTGGACATGCATTTTTGACTGATTTGTATGTATATGACTTTTATGACTAAATTTGTGCAGTTCAACCTTAATATGTGTAAAGTCTAATATATCATTACTTCTCCAAACCTGTGTTCTTAATCTCATATGTTTTCTCTCTTATGATTTCACCATCTATCCAGTCAGCACACATTAAAATTGTAGTCATTCTTAATACCATTTTCTCATCTTTCCTGCCTTTCGTAAACATTTCAATCATTCACAAAATCTAACCTATTTTCCCCTTCCAATATTTCATCCATTTCCTCTTTTATATTCTAATTAGTATATCATCCCAGTTCTGGTTCTCATTTCTTTTCTCGTCCATTCACTTCCCACCTACGCCTGGAAATTTTTTTTAACATCTTAAATATCTCAAGGACCCACTCAAACCCATCTCCTGGTAGAAGGCTGTTGTCTCTGTACTTCTCTTTTACTTGGTTGTGCACATTCTACTACATCTAAGTAATTGCAATATACACTCATCTACATGTCTGCTTTTTCCTGCTAGATTTTAAGTTCTAAGATGTAGAGGCCATATCATATATATTTGTCCCCCACTGGGCCTAATTCAATGTTTGTATGAAATAAGTACTGTATAAATACTTGCTTAAATGAATTGAACTCAGAAAATGTTAATAATCATGAATTAGTCATTGCTTTGACCAAATTGACCTTTGTTTTCTATGGAGGAAAATATATCAGGGATTGTTGGATTAGGGAATATATATATTTTCCTATGATAGGATGAAATGTAATAGTTTTTTAACATCTTGTTTCTTTAAAGGTTTACCCAGGTTTTATTTTTCTCTTTTATTTGTTTTATTTGAACAAACTCTTATCAAAGAGGAGAAAGCAGTAGCTCTTTACTGATGATTACTACCATAGGCAACCAAATGTCTAGCTACTTGGCAACTACCAAGTAACTGAAGTCTCACCAGTGTACTGAGGTACTGGGGTTATGCCTTTATTCTGAAATTTCCAAAGTGCAGCCTTTTGTAAAATTTTGTTGGCAAAGGACATCAATGTGGGTAGCATTCTTTCAAAGGATATCAGTGTAGGTACCACTAGAAAAATAATCTGGCCTTTAAGTGCATTTCTAATGAGTGGGGCAATGTGTGACTGGACTGCCAATAGATTTGCCTTTGTGTAACCTTGCCCAGTTTTTAAGAGCTGAAAATCCCAGGGGCCTCGTCATTATTTATGCACTACAGTTTTTCATTCCCTTTCTTCCTCTGTATTATAATTTCCCCTGGCTTTCTCTCTTTTCAGAGAGAAAGGCATCCTGGAATCAATTTAAAGACTGAGATCTCTAAGAAGCCTCAGGTACAGCTTGGTACTGTGGCAATTATCTATCCAAGAGGAAACAATGAAACACTTCAGAAAAGTATACTTAATGCTATTCATATTTTCAAATAGCATGAATAACAGCCAATTTGACTTTAAATACATCTTGTTATAGATGATTTGGTTATTAAACTTGGCAATGTCAATCTCAGTATCATATTCCATTAAATCAGCATTTCTGATAATAGAGGTATTCTTTGTAAGGATTAATGCACTACTGGCTTCTAAAAATAATAGAGACAGAAAGAGAGAAAGAAAAAGAAGAGATGGAGGAAGAGGAAAATGTGGTGGTGGAGGAGGAAGAGAGGGGGAAAGAAAACAAAACAGGTAGAAAATGAAAAAGAGGAAGAAGTGAAACACAGTAGACTTATGTTGTTAATAATTTTAAGAAGAGAAAAGAATAAGAAACAAGTAGACGTGTACTGATAAAAATAGTCAAAATCTACAAAGACACAGATCACTTCCTGGAGTATTACATTTATAATACCTCAGAGGACTCACATCTCTTGCAACTGGTAGGACATATGGTCCAGTACATGCACTTACTTCTTAGAGAGCCTACTCTATACAGCCTACTGGGTGAGCAGTGAGTTATATGACTTTCTCCTTTGGCCACAGTTAATTGAACTAGGGGCAGATACCTGATCCAGGGAGAACAATTCATGTTGTCCATGCTACGAGTTTGGAATTGGATCACAACAATTCTAGTTAGTCTTTTCTGGCCCCTGGAACTGAGAAGATCTAGACTCAGGAACTGAGGTTGCCATTCTGGGTTAACCATGTTAGGACCATGTTTATGGAAAACTTGAGAAAATCAATCTTCAGAGAAAGAGAGAAGACTGATGCGACATCACAGAGAGAAGGGGAGACAACAGCTCATGTAGCTCCAGAGGTAGGAAGAGAATAATTAGAGCTCCTGTCAGCCTTCTAGTTCCCAGTGTCATTCCATTATGTAGGCCAGCTACATTTGTTGCCTTTGGGTTCTATATCTGTATTAGTCAGCTGGGGCTGCCATAACAAAATGCAGTAGACTGGGTGGCTTAAACAACAGAGATTTATTTTCTCAAACTTTGAAGTTTGGAATTCCTAGATCAGGGTGCTAGCATGGTCATATTCTGGTGAGAACTCTCTTCGTGCTGTAGACAGCCAACTTCTTGCTGTGTTATCACATGGCAGAGAGAGAGAGAGATCTGGTATCTCTTCCTCTTCTTATAAGGGTACTAGTCCCATTATGAGACCTCCCCATCCCCCTCTCATGACCTTATCTAAATATAATTACCTCCAAAGGGCCCCATTTTCAAATACCATCACATCAGGGGTTAGGACACCAACATGAATTTGTAGGGGACCTAATTCCATTCATGGCAATAGACCTAATTCCATTCATGGCAATATCCTTGCAATACAGACACATCCCAATTTTTATGTTTAAGGTAGCTGTGAAGGAAATGGTCTCAGAATCTGTATTATCACTTAGTTTCCCTGGTGATTCTGATTCTGCTTCTTTACAAATCACAGTTTGGGAAATGCTGTACCAAAAGAATGTGAAGAGCTGACTTAAAGAACCAAGATCAGGCAATAAAGGGTTAGGGCAGGGCTGGCTGGAAAGAGGGACAAAGTCCACAGTCAGGATCAAGGCCATATCTAGGATACAGCAAGAGAGTAGTGTGGGTAAAAGTGAGATAATGTGGTGTCTATAACTTACTATAGTGTGTGTTGGGGGACAGAAAGTGACCAGGCTAGCCTAAATATACAGGGTTGGGGCAGACAGATGCTGGCATTATGTAGCTCTGGTCTCTCACTATTCAGATTTAAAATCCAAAACAAACACCTATGGCTAAAACACTATCCATTACACGAAATGAATTCACATAAACTAATCCAGAAACCTAAAAATCATTTTAAATTTCTCTCTTTATCTTCAGGTATCAAATCTAAATAATACCCCAGTTCTTTCAGCACTACCTTCAAAACATCCAGCATATGTCCACTTTTCTCCATCTTTACTACAACCTTGATATAACTTTATTTCTCACCCATGCTACTCTAATAGCCATCTTTTTTGTCTTCCTGCTGTCATTCTTCATCCCTTCCAAACTATTTTCCTTAGAGCATGCAGGTATATCTTTAAAAACTAAAAGTATTTTATACCCTTTCTACTTAAAATAGTTCATCACTTCCAAATTCTCTTCAGGATAAAGCTCAATCTCTGTTTAATGGTTTTAAGTCCCTCTGTGATTCCTCCAGCTTTACCTCTTGAAATTTTATGCCTGGAACTTTGAGTTTCAGTAAAATTTAACTGATTGTTGTTTCGCACCTGTACCATATTTCTTATTCTCATGGTTTTTTTATATCCATGAATACATTCATGTAACCACTGCCCAGATGAAAAAAGAGAACATAACTAAATTCTCTTTACAGTAACCCATAAAATCTCTTCATGATCCCTCAAACTATTTGCTTCTGTCCAAACCTAATCATCATCATCATAGATTATTTTGGCTGTTTTTAAAATTTGATATAAATGTAATATATATATATATATAGAAATAACTTTATAACTTGCTGCTTTTGTCCAACATTATGTTTGTGAGATTTATCCATATTGTTGCATGTAGCAGTAGTTCACACACATTCTCATTGCTATTTAGTATTCCATTGTATGAATTTGCAACCATTTAAAAATTCATGACACTGCTTATGGACATTTTCAGTAGTTTCCACTTTGAAATTACTGCAAATCAAGCTGCTATGAACATTCTTATATATGTCTCTTGATGTATATGTGCCCTTATTTCTGTTGGGGAAATACCTAAAAGTGAATTCTATGCTTCTTTATAACTCAATCCAGTTTAGATGTCATCTCCTCTAAGAAGTCTTCTCTTCTCCACAACCCCAAATTCAGTTAGTTGGTCTTCTTCTTTGCGGCCATAGGATCCTGTGCTTAAGAGAGCACTTAACACCTGTAATACAATCGTTTTAAAAGCACATTTCCCCCCATAGATTTTAAGCTCCTTAGGGGCAGGGACTCTATCTTATTCTTTGTATTTCTAGTACATAGCAGAGTTCCTGGCACATGGACAATCAATAATGTTTAGTAGTATATAATTATTAATGCAGTCGTATAGGCATATTGCATATTAATGGACTGATCGATATTGAAGAGTTCTGGAATTGTCTAAATAATAATTAATAAAATTTCTGAGCACCTACTGTATAACTAGACTGATGCTAGGTGATGTTGGACATGCCAAATAGAGGCCTACCTTATTTTATTGCTCTTTGTTGTGCTTTGCAGATACTGCGATTGTTACATATTGAAGGCATGTGACAACCCTGAGTCAAGCAAGTCTATAGGCTCCATTTTCCCAACAGCATTTGCTTTGTGTCTCTGTATCACATTTTGAATTCTCACAATATTTCAGACTTTTTCATTACTGTATATTTTTGCTATGGTGATCTGTGATCAATGATCTTTGATGTTACTGTTGAAATTGTTTTGGAGTGCCACAAACCACTCCCATATGAGATGGTGAACTTCATGTTTGTGTGTTCTTACAGCACCACTGACCAGAAACTCCCCTGTCTCTCCCCCTCTCCCCAGGCCTCCCTATTCCCTGTTACAATATTGAAATTAGGTCAGTTAGTAACCTTACAGTGGCCTCTAAGTGTTCAAGTGAAAGTATGAGTTGCAAGTCTCTCTTTAAATCAAAAACTAGAAATGATTGAGCTTAGTGGGGAAGGCATGTCAAAAGCTGTGATAGGCTGAAAGCTAGGCCTCTTGAGTGAAATAGTTAGCCAAGTTACGAATGCAAAGGAAAAGTTTTTGATGGAAATTTAAAATGCTGCTTCAGTGAACACATGAATGATAAGAAAGTGAAGCAGCCTTATTGTTGATATGGAGAAAGTTTTAATGGTCTGGGTAGAAGATCAAATGAGTCACAAAATTCCCTTAGGCTAAAGCCTAATCCAGAGCAAGGCCCTAACTCTCTTCAGTTTTATGAAGGCTGAGAAAGATGAGGAAGCTGCAGAAGAAAAGTTTGAGCTAGCAGAGGTTGGTTCATGAGGCTTAAGGAAAGAAGCCATTTCCATCACATAAAAGTACGAGGAGAAGCAGCAAGTGCTGATGTAGAAGCTGCAGCAAGTTATCTAGAAGAACTAGTTAAGATAATTAATGAAGGTGGCTACACTAAAAAACAGATTTTCAATTTAGACAAAACAGCCTTCTATTGAAGAAGATGCCATCTAGGACTTTTTTTTCCCTCATTTATTTTTTGGCTGCTTTGGGTCTTAGCTGCGGCACGCAGGCTCTTCGTGGCAGAGCACGGGCTTCTCTCTAGTTGTGGCACGCGGGCTCCAGAGCACATGGGCTCTGTAGTTTGCAGCACGCAGGCTCTCTCGCTGAGGCAAGCAAGCACAGTAGTTGTGGTGCGCGGGCTTAGTTGCCCCGCAACATGTGGGATCTTAGTTCTCCGACCAGGGATCGAACCTGTGTCCCCTGCATTAGAATGCAATTTACCACTGGACCACCAGGGAAGTCTCCCATCTAGGACTTTTATAACTAGACAGGAGAAGTCAATGCCTGGCTTCAAAGCTTCAAAGGACAGGCTGACTCTCTTGTGAGGGGCCAATGCAGCTAGTGACTTGAAGTTGAAGCCAATGCTCATTTACCATTCTGAAAATCCTAGGGCCCTTCAGAATTATTCTAAATCTCATCTGCCTCTGCTCTATGAAACAACAGAGTCTGGATGACAGCACATCTGTTTACAACACCGTTGACTGAATATTTTTAAGCCCACTCTTGAAATCTATTACTCAGGAAAAAAGATTTCTTTCAAAATATTAGTGCTCATTGACAATTTACCTGGTCACCCAAGAGCTCTGTTGGAGACATACAACAAGATTAATTTTGTTTTCATGCTTGCTAACACAATATCCATCCTGCGACTTTCAGGTCTTATGATTTAAGAAATATATTTTGTAAGACTGTAGCTGTCATAGGTAGTGATTCCTCTGATGGATCTGGGCAAAGTCAATTGAAAACCTTCTGGAAAGGATTTGCCATTCTAGATGCCGTTAAGAACGTTCGTGATTCATGGGAAGAGGTCAAAGTGCAACATTCCCAGGAGTTGGGAAGAAGTTGATTCCAGCTCTCATGGATGACTTTGAGGGGTTCAAGACTTCAGTAAAGGAAGTCACTGCAGATGTGGTGGAAATAACAAGAGAACTAGAATTAGAAGGGTAGCCTGGAGATGTCACTGAATTGCTGCAATCTCAGGATAATACTTTATAGAAGATGAGTTGCTTCTTATGAATGTGTAAATAAAGTGGTTTCTTTAGATAGAATCTACTCCTGGTGAAGATGCTGTGAAGATTGTTGAAATAATAACAAAGGATTTAGAATATTACATAAACTTAGTTGATAAAGTAGCAGCAGGGTTTGAGAGGATTGACTCCAATTTTGAAAGCAGTTCTACTGTGGGTAAAATGCTATCAAACAGCATGATATTGTTCATGAAAGAAAGAAATTGTTCCTGAAAGGAAGAGTCAATCCATGTGGTAAACTTCATTGTTGTTTTATTTTAAGAAATTGCCACGGCCACCCCAGCTTTCAGCAAGCACCACCCTGATAAGTCAGCGGCCATCAGCACTGAAGCAAGACCCTCCACCAGCAAACAGATTACGATTTGCTGAAGGCTCTGATGATGGTTAGCTTTTTTTTTTTTAGCAATACAGTATTTTTAAAGTACTGTGTGTGCATTGGTTTTTTAGATGTAATACTATTGCACCCTTAATAGACTACAGTATAGTGTAAACATAACTTTTATATGCACTGGAAAACCAAAAAATTCATGTGACTAACTTTATTGTGATATTTGCTTTATTGTGGTGGTCTGGCACTGAACCCCAAATATCTCCAAGGAATGCCTGTAACAAAAAGCAGGATTCCTGCCCTCAATAAGCATACAGTTTTGGTCAGTAGCATTAATTTATGTTAATAAGATTATCAGAAACCAATAAATAGTAAACTGTATTGTAAAATGGCTCTTAGTACAGTTAGATTTCAGAGAAGGGAGAGACTGCTGAAGTTGAAGCATTTTGGAAGATGAGCTAGGATAAGTGCTTGAAGGAGGTGTGTCATGTTTAGGAAGGAACAGTGCGGGGAGGTTGAAGAATAGCACAATCATCTCAGATCTGATCAATTTAGCTTTCATATTCCTCATCATTTCTGTGGAATAAACACTGTGTTTTGAGACAGATTTGGTTTAATTTTGGACTAACAGATGCGGCTTACAGAGTGCTCCATGTCTTGCTAAGTAAATTGTCCTTTAATTTATATATGGTGGGAATCCAACTGAAGTGTTTCATGAAGACAGGTGATAAATCTTTTGGAAGATGGTGAGGGTCTGAATTATGGCAGTAATAGTAAAAGCATTGGGGAGAGAGAAACGTGGAAAAGTCAATGAGAGGTAGAATAAATAGAACATGGTGGTACCGGATATGGTAGTTTGTGGTGCTTTTTTTTTTTTTTTTTTTTTTTTTTTTTTTTTTTTTTTACAGGCTCAGTGGCCATGGCTCATGGGCCTAGCCGCTCCGTGGCATGTGGGATCTTCCCAGACCGGGGCACGAACCCTTGTCCCCTGCATCGGCAGGCGGACTTTCAACCACTGTGCCATCAGGGAAGCCCTGTTTACTTTTTTGATATTGAGTTGTATGAGTTCTTTATATATTTTGAATGTTAGCCCCTTATCTGACATACCATTTGCAAATATCCTCTCCCATTCAGTAAGTTGTCTTTTTGGGTTGTTTTTTTTTTTATGGTTTCTTTTGCTGTGCAAAAGCTTTTTAGTTTGAAGTGGTTGCATTTGTTTATTATTACTTTTGTTGTCTTTGGCTGAGGAGACAGGTCCAAAAATTTATGGCAAAAACTGATGTCAAAGAGCTTACTGCCTATGGTTTCTTCTAGCAATTTCATGGTTATGGGTCTTACATTTACACATTTAATTGATTTGAGTTTATTTTTATACTTGGTGTAAGAAAATGGTCTCATTTCATCCTTTTATGTTTAGCTATTCAGTTTTCCCAGCACCCTTTATTGGAGAGACTGTCTTTTCCCCATTGTATATTCCTGCCTCCTCTGTCATAGATTAATTGACATATATACGTGGGTTCTGTTCTGTTCTATTGATCTATATGTCTGTTTTTGTACCAATACCATACTGTTTTGATTACCTGTAGCTTTGTAGTGTAGTTTGAAGTCAGGGAGCATGATGCATCTAGCTTTATTGTCTTTCTCAAGATTGCTTTGGCTATTCAGAGTTTTTTTGTGGTTTCATAAAAATTTTAGGCTTATTTGTTCTAATTATGTGAAGACGTTATGGGTATCTTGATAGGGATTGCATTAAATCTGTAGATGGTTTTGGGTAGTATGGACATTTTAACAATATTAATTTTTCCAATCCATGAACATGAGATATCTTTCCATTTACTTGTATCATCTTCAGTTTCCTTTCATAAACTTTCTAGTTTTCAGAGTACAAGTCTTTCATCTTCTTGTTGAAAGTTATTCCAAGGTATTTTATTGTTTTCCATGTTATTGTAATTTGCATTGTTTTCTTAATTTCTCTTTCAGATAGTTCATTTTTAATGTTTAGAAATCTGACAGATTTCTGTATATTAAACTTGTATCCTGAAAATTTACTGAATTCATTTATTAGTTTTAATAGTTTTTTGTGGATTCCTTAGGGTTTTCTATATGTAGTGTCATGTCATCTACAAATTATGGCAATTTTACTTCTTCCTTTCCTATTGGGGTGCCTTTTATTTCTTTTTCTTGTCTTACTGTTTTGGCTAGGACTTCCAATACTATATTGAATTAAAGTGGTGAGAGTGGGCATCCTTGTCTTGTTCCTGATCTTAGAGGAAAGGCTTTCATCTTTTCACCATTGAGTATGATGTTAGCTATGAGTTTGTAGTACATGACTTTTACTATGTTGAGGTATGATCACTATACCCACTTAGTTGAGAGATTTTATTATGAATAGATGTTGAATTCTGTCAAATGCTTTTTCTGTATCTATTGAGATGATCATGTGATTTTTGCCCTTTGTTTTGTTAATATGGTGTATCAAGTTGATTGATATTGTGTTCATGCCATAAATCCCACTTGATCGTGATGTATGATTTTTTTTTAATGTATTGAATTTGGTTTGCTAGTATTTTGTTGAAGAGTTTTGCATCCATGTTCATTTGAGATATTGACCTGTAAATTTTTATTGTTTTTGGTAGTGTCTTTGTCTGGTTTTGGTTTAGGCTAATCTTGGCCTTGTACAATGGGTTTGGAAGTATTCTCGCCTCTTCATTTTTTTTTGAAATTAGAGAATAATAACTAATTACTGTTCTTTAAATGTTTGGTAGAATTCCCCTGTGATGCTATCTGCTCCTGGACCTTTGTTTGTTAGGAGTTTTTGATTACTCATTCAATTTCCTTATTAGTAATTGGTCTGTTCAGATTTTCTATATCTTCCTGATTCAGTCTTGGAAGAACATATGGTTCTAGGAATTTATTCATTTCTTCTAGATTGTCTAACTTTTTGGCATATAATTGTAGTAGTCTCTTAGTAGTAGGTAGTTCTGTGATTTTTGTTTTGGTAAATTCTTTTCTTTCATTTCTAATTTTATATATTTGGGCCCTCTCTCTTTCTTGATGAGCCTCCTTAAAGGTTTGCCCATTTTGTTTATTTTTTTCGAAGAGCCAGTTCTTAGTTTTATTAAACTTTTCTATTTCTTCTAACTTTGGTGCTGTGCATGTTCTTCTTTTTCTAATTCTTTAGATGTAAAGTTTGTTTATTTGAGATTTTTTGTTTCTTGAGTTAGTTCTGTATCACTATGAACTCCCCTCTTAGAACTGCTTTTACTGTGTCACAAAGATTTTGGAAAGTTGTTTTTCTATTTTCATTCATCTGAAGGGTTTTTTTAGTTCCTCTTTGTCTTCTACATTGGCCCATTGTTTTTTAGTAGCATGTTCTTTTGTCTCTACATGTTTGTGTTTTCTTCCTATAATTTATTTCTGTTTTCATATTATTCTGGTCAGAAAACATGCTTGATGTGATTTCAGTGTCTTAAAATTTATTGAGACTTGTTGTGTAGCCTAGCATGTGATCCATCCTGGAGAATGTTCCAAGTGTACTTGAATGTATATTCTGTTTCTGAATGGAATGTTCTATAGATATCTATTAGGCTCATCTGATCCAATGTGTTGTTTACAGCCAATATTTTTTTATTGATTTTCTGTCTGGGTGTTCTATTCATTGACATAGGTCAGTTATTAAAGTCTTCTATTATTTTTATATTACTGTCAATTTCTCTTTTTATTTCTGTTACAATTTATTTATATATTTAGGTGCTCCTCTGTTGGGTAGATATAATTATAAATGTTATATTCTTTTGGATTGTCTGTCTCCTTTATTATTATGTAATGCCTGTCTTTATCTTTCATTATAGTCTTTGTTTTAAAGTCTATTTTTTTCTGTTATGAATATTGCTACCTCAGCTTTCTTTTTGTTTCCGTTTGCATGGAATATCTTTTGCCATCCCCTCATTTTTAGTCTATTTGTGTCTTTAGGTCTGAAGGGAGTCTCCTGTAAGCAGCATACATATGGGTCTTGTTTATCCATTCTGTCACCCCCATATCTTTTGACTGTAGAATTATTCCATTTACATTTAAAATGATAGGCATGTACTTATTTCCATTTTGTTACTTGTTTTCTTGTTGTTTTTGTAGTTCTTCTCTGTTCCTTTCTTCTTCTTCTTTGTCTCTTCCCTTGTGGTTTGATGATTTTCTTTAGTGTTATGTTTAGGTTCTTCCTGTTTATTTTTTGTGTATTTATTGTAGGTATTTTGGTTTTTTTATTACTATGAGGTATGTGTGTGTATGTGTGTGTGTATATATATATATATATATATATATATTTGGTTTAAGCTGGTGGTAACTTAAATTCAGACTCATTCTAAAGGCTCCACATTTTTCAAAATTAATTTTTATTGGAGTATAGTTGCTTTACAATGTCATGTTAGTTTCTGCTGTAGAGCAAAGTGAACCAGTTATATGTATACATATATCCTCTCTTTTTTCCTTCCCATTTAGGTTACCACAGAACACTGAGTACTCTGTGCTCTATTTTTTACTCCCTGCCATGCTTTATGTTTTTGACATCATATTTTACATCTTTTTATTTTGTTAAAAAATTAAAAGCAAATTCTATTTTGCTATTGACAATTACATATATATTACTCCAATAAACTTAGCTGAAAATTTTTAGGCAGGAAGCATTTTAGAAGAATTTAACCCCCTTTCCTGTTGAAGAGTATAGTAAACTCATTATGATTGATATCAGAAATTTTGTTGTGTGTTTATTCTTCTTATATGCCATTTCAGCTATTTGCTACCTCCAAAGTTTATCTTTGCTGTTGCTTGTTGCTCCTTCCTAGATTATAAGAGCTCCTTCAATACCTTGCAATTATCTGACTTTATATATTGTTTAAATATTTATTTTGAAATAATTATAGATTTACAGAATGTTGCAAAAATGTTTAGAAAGTTCTTGTGAATGCTTCACCCAGCCTCCCCAATATTAAGGGCTTACCAAATTATTTATATCAAGACCAGGAAATAGACATTAGTACAATCCACAGAGTTTATTTAGATTTCATCACTTGTAAAAACAAAAAATCACTCATTTTCATGTATGAGTGTGTATGGTACTATGCAGTTTTATCATATGTGTAGTTTTATGTAACAGTCAACATCATCAAAACACAGAACTCTTCTATCACCACAAGTATTTCTTGTTCTATAAAGCTGTGTCTATTCCCATGCTTTTTCTCCTTTCTCTCTAAGCCCTAGCAATCACTAGTCTGCTATCCATAGCTAAAATTTTGTCATTTCAAGTATGTTTTATAAATGGAATCATACAATATGTAACCTTTAGAGATCAGCTTTTTTCCTTTTTTTGTTGTAGTTTATTTACAATATTATATTAGTTTCAGGTATATAACAGTGATTCAATATTTCTTTAGATTATATTCCACTTAAAGTTATTATAAAATTATGGCTGTATTTCCCTGTGCTCTACAATATATCCTTGTAGCTTATTTATTTTATACATTTTAGTTTGTACCTCTTGATCCCCTACCCCTATCTCGCCCCTACCCCTTCCCTCTCCTTACTGGTAACCACTAGTTTGTTTTCTATGCATGTGAGTCTGTTTCTGTTTTTTTGTTTTGTTTTTTTTAGTATTCATTCATTTGTTTTATTTTTAGATTCCACATATAAGTGATAACATGCAGTATTTGTCTCTCTGTGGCTTAATTTACTAATCATAATACCCTCCAGTTTCAAGTTTCATCCATGCTGTTGGAAATGCATAAAATTTCATTTTTTTATGGCTGAGTGGTTTTCCATTGTATATATGTGTATGTATATATATATATATATATATATATATATATATATATATACACACACACACACACCCTATCTTCTTTATCCATCTGTCAATGGGCAGTTAGGTTGCTTCCATATCTTGGTTACTGTAAATAATGCTGTTGTGAACATTGTGGTGTATGAATCTTTTCAAATTAATGTTTTCATTTTCTTTGGATATATACCTGGGGATGGAGATTAGCTTTTTCACTCAGCATGATTCCCTTTGAAATTCTTCAAGGTTGTCCCATGTATCAATAGTTTTACCTGTTTGTTGCTGAGTAGTATTTCTTGGTACAAATATGCTACAGTATGTTTAAACATTCACCTATTGAAGGAAATTAGGTTGTTTTAAGTTTTTGACTATTATAAGTCTAGTATAAAAATTTACATACAGGTTTTGTGTGAACAGAAACTTTTCGAAATAAGTGTCCAAGAGTCCAATTGTTGGGTCATATGGTATGCCCATGTTTAGTTTTGTAAGAAACTGCTGTACTCATTACCAAAATGGCTGTGCTATTTTATATTACCACAAATGACTTATTATTGATCAAATTTACCTGTGTGCTTGCCAGTATTTGGTGTTTTCACTATTTTCAAATTTCAATCATTCTGATAGGTATGTGGTCTTGTCTTATTGTTGTTTTAATTTACATTTTCTTAAAGGCTAATGACTTTGAACATCTTTTTTGTGCCTAATTGCCATCTATATATCTTCAGTGAAATGTTTGTTCATGTCTTTTGCTCATTTTCAAACTGAATTGTTTCAGTTTTTACCATTGAGTGTTGAGAATTCTTTACGTATTCCACATCTAGGGCTTTCTCAGATAGGAAGTTTGCAAATATTTTCTGTAAGTCAGTTACTTGTCTTTTCATCCTCTTCACAGGATCTTTTGCAGAGCATTAAAATTTTTTTTTGATGATGTCCATTTTATCAACTGTTCCTTTTATGGATAATGTTCTTGGTTTCAAGTCTAGGAATTCTTTGCCTAGCCCTAAATCCTGAAATAGTCCCTCTATTTTTTCCCAGAAAGTTTTATAGTTTTGCATTTTTTACATTAGCATCCATGATCCACTTTGAATTGTTTTGTAAATATATATGAGGTTTTAGGTAAGAGTTGGTTTTCTTGAGCTATAGATGTCCAAAAGCTCCAGCACCAGCTGTTGAACATTCTTTTCTTCTTCCTTTGAGTTGCTTTTGCACCTTTGTAAAAAATAAGTTGAACATATTTGTCATGATCTATTTTAGGGTTCTGCTACATTGATCTTCTACGTATCTGTCTTCTCGCCAGTACCAAACTCTTTTTTTTTAATTGTTGCTATGTAAGCCTTTACATTGGAAGAGTGATTTTTCCCACTTCATCTTTATCAAATTTGTTTTAGATACTATAAGTCCTTTGCGTTTCCATATACATTTTAGAATAAGCTTGTCTATATCTACAAAAATGCTTGTTAGAATTTTGATAGGAATTGCATTAAACCTATAGACCAATTTAGGGAGAATTGACATTTTTACTGTGTTGAGTCTTAAATTATACATCTCATACATGTTTTTCTAGTTTATACCTAAGACCTTCAAAATTTGTTTTTCATTTAGTGGAAAGCATGTTAACATTAAACAAATACATTAAATAAATTACACTATTATTCTCCAGTTTAGGAACTTGACAAATAGTTTATTTGATCTGTTGTCCACACTGTACCCCAGATGGCTTCTGGAGTCTCCTTCCTTTCCAAATTCTGGTTGATGTTCTTTTCCAGAGATTATAGTTATCCTCACCTGTAGGTGTAATAAATGTGATATTGTCCTCTGCTTGTTTTGAGAAGGTGCCTATCCTGCCTTAATGAAAAACATCTCCCCTACTCAACTGTCCCATGTCTCTAAAATACAGAATTAGAGTTTTAGATTTTTTTAAACATATATATATATATGAAGAAAATACTCCCCTTGGGTGTTTAACATATCGAATTGTTTTTCAAAATTATAAAGCTTCAGTACCATATCTACAAATTACTGGGCGAGAAGAAGATGTGAGTAGTTAGGAGTTTGGGTAGCCATATTCTAAAAGCCCACCACAGATTTTTCTGTATAGACCAGTTAAGGACTTCTGATATAGAAAATCTCTAAGTCTTCTAACATTCAAAGTCAATGAAATAATTTGGGCTTTGCAGTTTATCAGTTTAACTGATAACTGCATCTACATTTACTTTTTTAAAAAATTAATTAATTTATTTATTTTTGGCTGCATTGGGTCTTCATTGCTGCACACGGGCTTTGTCTAGTTGCGGTGAGCAGGGGCTACTCTTGGTTGCGGCGTGCGGGCTTCTCATTGTGATGTCTTCTCTTGTTGCAGAGCATGGGCTCTAGGTGCGCGGGTTTCAGTGGTTGTGGCTTGAGGGCTCTAGAGCACAGGCTCAGTAGTTGTGGTGCATGGGCTTAGTTGCTCCACGGCATGTGGAATCTTCCTGGACCAGGGCTTGAACACGTGTCCCCTTCATTGGCAGGCAGATTCTTAACCACTGTGTCGCCAGCGAAGTCTCTACATTTACTTTTAATATAGTGCATAATCAAATCTTAATTTTGTAGAGAATATTTTACCTTATTATTTAAAATGCCAACAACGAAGCGACAACGATTCAACTTTTTGTTTCCTTTATTTTCTCTATTTTTAATTTTATTGATTTATTCTCTTTATTATTTCCTTATGTTTTTTTCAGGTTGTTTTGCTCTTCCTTTTTCTAGCATCTTGAAGGAACTAAGCATATTTATTTGAGACCTTTTCTCTTTTCTATTGTATGCATTTAGTACTATAAAATTCCCTCTTGGCACTGCTTTAACTGTATACTACATATTTTGATATATTGTATGTTCATTTTCAGTAAGTTCTGGTACTTTTTGAAATTTAATTTGAGAGTTCTTCTTTGACTGATGGTTATTGGAAGTATATTGTTTAATTTTTAAATGCTTGTCTTTAAAAGACATTGTTTTCTTTCTGTTATCGATTTCTAGTTTGATTCCATTATGTTCAGAAAACATTTTATATAATTTTATTGAGTTTTTTTGTGACTCAGTGTATGGTATATCTCGGTGAATGTTCAGTGGGTGCTTGGAAATATTGATAATATCTATCTTACTTTAGTGTGGGGGTGTTCTATAAATGTTAATTAGGTGCTGTTGGTTGATGGTATTGTTTAGTTTTTTATATCTTTGCTGATTTTGTTTTTAGTAGTTTATTAATTGGTGAAACTGAGGTGTTGAATTTCCTAAGTATAATTGTGAATTTATCTATTTCTCTGTACAGCTCAATCAGTTTTTGCTTCACATATTTTGCAACTCTGTTGTTTGATACATACACATTTAGGATCCTATTTTTGATGGATTTATCCTTTTATTATTATGTAATGAATGTCCCTCTTCACCCCTAATAATTTTTTTTGCTCTGAAATGTACTTTAGCTGATATTAACATAGCTACTCCCACTTACTTTGATGTTTGAGTTATCTATATTTTCCATTCCTTTATACTCAACCTTTTAGTTTGAAGTGAATTTTGTGTAAATAGCGTATAATTGTGTATGGGTTTTTATCCACTCTGCTAATCTCTGTCTTTTGTGTACTTATGCCATTTACATATGTTAATTATTGATATGTTATGCATAAGTCTACCATTTTAATATTTGTTTACTGTTTTTTTTTCCCCTCTGTTTCTTGTTTCTCTGTTGCTCTTTTTTTCCTGTGGGTGATTTGTATATTTTTGTAAGTCTCGATTTATTTATAGTCTTTAAAAACTATTTCACCCTATAGTTTTCTTCATGGTTGCTATAGGTATTAAAATATACAAATATAAAAGCATTGAGTACCACATCAAATATGATTTAAGAAACTCACAAAGCTATATTTATCTCTATTTTATTCATTCGTTTTTTCTCCTTTTCCTTTCTGAAGTTCCATGCCTTCTTTTGCTTTCATTTTCTTTATTTTTGGAGAACTTTCTACAGCCATTTTTAAGGCTTTAACTGCTTTTTCAGTACCACTCTCTTTTCCTTATCCAGTGATACAAATATTAGATCTTTTGTTATTGTCTCATAGGTCTCCAAGGCCCTGTTCTTTTTTTCTCAGTATATTTTCTGGTTTTCAATTTGTGTGAATTCTAATTATATGTCCTGAAGTTTATTGATTCTTTTCTCTGTCTTCTCCATTCATGTATTGAGACCATTCAGTAAGGTTTTGTTTCTTTTTTTTTGTCTTTTCCAGTTTGATAATTCCATTTGGTTCCTTTCCATGCTTCAGTTTCTTTGCTGAGATTTTATATTTTTTTCATTTGCTTCAAGATAATTTATAATCGCCAGATGAAGCAGTTTTCTTATGCCTCATTTCCTGCTGGTTATCCCATGTGGGCAGAAGGGGTTCCTTAGGCCTCTTGGTGTGCCACTAAGGGTATGAGTAACACTGGGTTTGTGGGGCAGAGAGCATTTCTCCCATTCTGCTTTCTGAGTTGCCTGGTGCCAGTAAGCTTCCTGGTCAATCTCTGCCACTTCTGCTGGGGGGTGGCACTTGCCTGGGCTACCTTTTGTTATTGGGTGGAGGGCTTGATAAATGTTCTTTCTAAGTCACCCTCTGCCACTAGATTTGGAGTCAGGAGACATCAAGCCTGGTTTTCTTCTACTGTTGAGTAGTTAGATGGGAGACATCAAGCCTAGACCATCTTGTTCTCATGAGTATAGGGCTGGGAGACAGGAGATTTTGGTTGCCTTTTGTTGCTGTGTGAATGGCTGGGAGATACAAGACTTGGATCTTCTGTTGCTGCTGAGTGGGGGCCCAGGAAACACTAGCCTTGTTGGCACCCCCTTTGCAGGGATAGCGGAGTTCTGCTGCCATCGGGTGGGGAAGGGGGATGTAATGTCCTGCTGTATCACTGTTAGCACTGCTGGTTTGGGCAGTGTAGGTCCTTGATTTAACACATTATTGATCAGAGACGTATTAATATGTCTTTTGTTACCTGAACGTTATTGACCAGAGATGTTTCAATATTCATTTATGTAACAAATCGCTGGCCACAGGCATTCGTTTCTGCAAAAATCCCCCAGTCAGTAACGAGTTAAATAACTCAACTTTATCTCACCTTCACTTTTCCTCTGCCTGTATACAAAGTCTAATAGGGCTAACCTGCAAACTACTTTTTTCTATGTTAAGGTAATAATAATGTAATCCAGAGTGGGAATTTCCTAACCTTTATTCTTTGATTTATATGAAATAAATTTACCATATGCTGTAGAAGTCTTATAAAATTATAATCCTATATGTTAAATTAGCATAAGGCAGCAATGCATAGTTTAGCCCACAGATTTTCTTCAAGATAGTGAGAAAAGTTTTTCTTCTCATAAACATTAGAGAAGGCAAGTTAGGATGAACTCTTCTCTAAAGATTCAAAAATTCCTGTGATGCCAGATCAATGGGTTGTGTTCAAAAAATGGAAAGATCGATGTACAGCATTTGTCAGATACCTGGTTGACTTCCTAGGAAATTATCTTGGACAACAAGTTCATACCAATTATCTCTCATCATTAGTTGCTATTACAATACATTGCCTCTACTAAATGCATGGTTACACTTCTGCTCATAAGAGTGTGTATGTGTGCACATGTGCGTCTGCCTATGTTTATGAAAGAATAGTAACGAAATGCAAGAAAAATAGTATTTAACATTGCTCTCATGATGTTTATTATTATCAAACGTCTTGGGAGTACATTCTTTGCAGAATACATTACTGGCGCATCCCTCTCATTTTAGCGTCCTGAAAAGTCAGTTAACATACACAATATGTATTTTAAAAATTTTTTACAAGCTTATTAAATATTTGGAAAGTTTTAAAATAAATCATCTAGGGCTTCTGATTCAGTAGACCAATTTTATAAAAATCACTGAATATTATGTTTTCAATAGTGGACTGTGTAATTATTCTGGAATCTTCAATAAATCTTATTCATAATTGCTACTGTACAAAGACTGTAGCAGAAAAGTTTGTGCTCGGATACAATAATAATCATTTTTCTATTCTAGAAACCTTTATTGAGCAACTGATACATGCCAGGCCTAAACTAAGAATACAAAGATCAGTAAGACCCTGAGGATGATGTTCAAATGAGCAATTCTATTGTTTTAAAGTAAAATCTTTCCTACAATAGAAGTCCTGCTAATGAACCACACTGTCTAATGGTTCTGCCTTTTTTTTTTTTTTCAAATATTCTGAGAAAGTTCTTGGATGGGAAGAGGAGAGGACCCAACCATAACAAGAGTTTTTAATTTGACCTATCCATTCTGTACCACAGTTTTTGTGATATTACAGTATAGTGCTTGAAATGAAAATTTTACTGAGCCATGAACTAAAATTTTTCTTTGTTGGCTAGGTTGGTTTTTTGTTTGGATTTTCTGTTCATTTGATTTTAGTGAAGAAGTTGATGTATCAACAGTATTAAAGGGGTCTTTGAAAGAGAAAAATTCCATAATTATATAATCCTAACAGAGCAGCTATTTTTGTCCTCATGTATTCCTTTCTTGTCCTTATCCACTTGCACACACGTTTTCACATAATTGCAATTTGTTGTGCATATTGTTCTGTTTTTTGCTTTGAATTTAAAGTGGCATAACTCTTAACCATGTTTCTTGTAAAATCCACACTTTTAATAGCTGCATAACAGTCTAGAATTCATGCAGGCATTTTTTCAATCAAAGACCAAATAGTGGATTTGACTTTTCTCCTCTCAGTGATCTGATTTTGATTCAGATTTCACAAGTCATTTTGCTTGGTTATGCCTTAGTTGGGTTGGTTTACTACAACTTTATGAGCTTTAGGCAGAGTCTGTATAGATAAATGATTTCATTAACTGAAATAATCTTGAGAGAAAATGTTCACATTAGAGAAATTTGGAGATGGAATTGGAGGTAATTTGCAAAGGGGCACTCTTCCCTACTTTCTACTGCAGGATGATTCTCATAGTTTTAGATACTGTCCACTGTATCTTTTTGTACTTTATCATATAGCATTTCTTGTAACCACATTACTGTTGCACAAATGCTTATCACAGTAACCGAACTGTGTTGAAAACAGGTCTCTAATCTAAGAGCAATAAATCACACATTTCCTGGTTATTACAACCATGGGATACAAAGATAGTGTTAGTTACCGATGGTAGTGAAAAGCAATTTCTATACTATTTCCATTGTTGATTTTTGGTAAAAGAAATAAAATATTATTAAGCCTCATGCTGATGCAGTTAAACTGTTAACTCAGTGACTTGTCTCATTTCAATTAAATGGTTTTATTCAGCTGGAATTAAGAAATAACTAATCTACTCCTACACTTGTCAGTATTAAGCTCGTGAATATCTGATTGAGGTTTGTGTTAATTTGTTTTCTGACCTTTACACTTACTCCTTGAATACCACACTAGGAGCTAACTTGGTGAATTCTCATCATCTTTTCTGTAAATGAAAATGGAAATTACTGGTTTTTATGGAAGGGACTTCGATTTTAATGAAAGGATGCATTTGCTTCTCTCAGGTATACCATTCCAGGGGGATTAATTAGTAGAACTCTGATTATAAATGTGTCATAGTACCTGCTCCCAAGAAACAGTGTTTCCTGCTGAGACAGCCTTGCAGTAGGTAGAAGAGAACTTATAACCCTGCAGTTGGAGCTTCTTATTTATTTCATCTGGGAGATAACATAATACATTTTAAAATGGACCTGAAAAAATATAAACAGGGAGACATTTGGTGCAACTTACTCAACCTAAACTTATTATGTGTATATGTTGTGTTATTGCCATATGGACTCCCCCCATACAAGGAGAGCCAACATTAACCCTGTGTTCATATTGCACGGAGAGAACTTTTTCTTCTCTAGCTAAAACCCTAACTTTGTTTACCTAGGAGCCTGTTTGGTATTAAATTTTTGACCAGGTGGGGAATGCTCTCTGTTCAATTTAATTGAATGCTTTTCTCATTTTCAGAAAGATTGTAAGATTCATTGATGACTGTACCTTACTTATCTTAGCATCTTCAGTGGAAAACAACTTGCTTTTGCGGTGCTGTAGATTTGAAGTGAAAATGAAAGGAAATGAACAATAAGAGAGAAATTATGAGAGGAGGAACAGGGTGTACTACAGGCTAAAACAAATGGGGAACTGTGGCCAGGACATATATTTGTTTAATTCTTATAACAGCTATGATTTGTTCTATCAAATAAGATTGACTATGAAATTATTAGTAATATCAAGTTTGAACTAAGTTACAAAATTTTGATTTGTCCCAGAAATGAAGAGTAATTGCCACAGTCATATTTTATTTGTGTTCATTAAGGGTCTCCAATGCATACATGTTGTTGTATGTAGCATGGTAAAATATTAAATAAAAAAAAATCCGTGTCCTTAGAGACATTCTCTCTAATCATCATCCCTCTTATTCTAAATTGTTTCTATATGATGCCAACCAAAGGAATAGAATGTACATTTTGCCCTCAGGGCAACGGATTTATAAGTCAGCTATCGAACTAAACTGTACCATAAGTTAAACACCATAAAAAGCCATACTTATTTGCTGAATTCTGCTTAATCAATCAACCTATCATAGGTTATCTATATCTATCATATGTTTACATATCTATCTGTAAAGCCGTGAAGCACAGCCATTTCTTAAGAGTTCGCAGTGAAAAAGATTTAAAAATGGAAGTGATATACTTTGTGTAAGTTTAGAACTGAAACAAAACAACTTTTATATGTCTTAAATGTACTCTAAGTAAAATCAGATATAAATTGATAAATCATTGGGTTCAACCCTTCTTGAGTTTTTCGGTTTGTCCATAACTTCTCCCCATTGAACTTCCAAATCATTTTACCTTTACCTCTTTTATAGTTTTATTATTACTTTCTATTGTATATTCATTATTTCTTCTTTTCTTATTTTTTGACTAGATGGTAAGCTCCTATCTATGTCTGTATCTTCTGGAGAGCACAGTGAAATGTGTTGTATCTATTTGTAACTGATCCAATAGGAGATATGCCTATACTATATATATAACATATATAATATAGGTAATATATGTAACTATATAATACATAATAATAAAATTATGTGAGATCTGTATCTGTATCTATATCTCTCACACATACTTCTTAATTTCTTCTCTGGAAACCTCATTTTTGCTATTAAGACCTTCAACTAATAGGATGAGGCTCACCCACATTATGGATGGTAATCTCCTTTATGTAAACTCAACTGATTGTAGATGTTAACCACATCTATAAAATACTTTCACAGCAACACTTAGATCAGTGGTATTATAGCCTAGCCAAGTTGACAGATAAAATTACAATTAACCATTATATATATATATATATATATATATATATATATAGAGAGAGAGAGAGAGAGAGAGAGAGAGAGAGAGAGAGAACGAACACAGAAGAATGAGATTATAAAGAACTGGCTTACACTATTTTGGGAACAAGCCAGTCCTGAATCCCTAGTATGGGTAGTCAGGAAGGGAAGATTATGGGAAGGTTTGAACCCATGGCATGGGCTGAAGCTGTTGTTCCTAAGTGGAATTTCTCTTCTCCCTGGTGAAACCTCAATTCTGCTTTTAAACTTTTCCATAACACTCAGACAGACCCCCTCAAATTATCTAAGATAATCTCTCTTAAAGTCAACTGAATAGAGACTTTAATTACATCAGCAAAATAACTTCATGGTATATCTAGTTATTGTTTGATTAATCAGGGGTTATCAATCAATTTAATTCAAGTAAAAATTGAATTAATTAAATTGACTATTAACCAAGTTGGAATATCAAAAGTCACACTGCTAGGAATCAATAAATAAATATTTGAATGAAAAAAATGGATAAAATTGCTTATTTCAATAGCCTTAGATGATTTAATACTTTGCAAACTAAGACAGAGATAAGCTTTGCTTTTAATTTTTGAAAGGCATTGGGAATAAACTTGGTGCACATGCCACTCATATTTTAGAATATATATTTGTAATGAAACAGTTTTTGTTCTGGAAAGAACACTGTAAGTATCCTCAAGTTTTCTGGAAAGTTGACTCTAATGTGCTACTACCACATTATACTACAGCATCTCCATTTGTCACTAAGATATGGTAAATGGTGGCTGAGCATGTGGAAGGAAAGTTTTCTCAGGAGTTTAAGGATGATGTAATTAATGGGAGATGGTTAGGATTTGATGCCTTTGATTAAGTTGGTTTCTTCCTATTATCTTCCAAATACTCAGCTTCACTTTGTGATATATTTGTGAACCTCTACTTGGAGGTTTACACCCTAATACTTAGCTTTTATTGTGCAGTACTTGAATTATGCCTTGGCCTTGTGCTACAGAAAACCTGTGGATAGGACCAGAAGGAGATTTGGTTGTGTACTCATCCCAAAATCACTATAAAAGTCAAAGCCGATTAAGCCAATCTTAACTAAATTATTCTTGTTCTTTCTAAACTGGCCGAGTTATTTCAAGAGTAAGGATTAAGTAAAACAGCATCCCAACAAAGGTATTTTCAACAGTTCTTTGTAATTCTTTATAAGGAGATTTTATCTGTGTGAGATGTATATTTATTTATATAAAATTGGCTTACACAGAGAAGAAAATCTGATGTTGTATTATGGGAAGTATGGTTTTTAGCTCTCTCCATGCCAGACACACAAGAATAATTTTGTCTTGAAAAAGTCTAAATTACACATACCCACTGTTTATACTGTTATACTTGGTCCCGCCAGCGTTAATCAGCAGTACCAGCTATTCCATAAGCAAGGCATGAGCCCTAAGATAAATAACTTGGATCTCAGTTTCCCCATTTATAAAGTGGAAATAATAATATCTGCAGTCATGGAACACATTTGAGGATGAAATTAGATAATAGAAACTTTCTTTGAAAAAGTAAACTTACTGTATAAATAATGATGCTGATTATACCTGGCATCATTATCATCTAAGACTATACTTTGCAATTCCAACACAATAGGTTGAAAAAAAAACATTTTCTTAGGAATGAAGGATTATATGAGTAATTAGGTATTCAACAAATATTATCATCAGCCTATAATATACTAGATAATATGCTAGGCACTGGGGATACAGAAATAATAATACTTGCACTAGTTTTCTGGCCTAGGGTAAACCATATACCCTTTCTGGGGCTGTTTTCTTATTTATAAAATGGAAATAATTATTCCTATCTTATGTCTTTGTTAGAATTAAATCATATAATTCATGTGAAAGTACCTAATAAATAATTGCTTAAAAATCATTGTCAATTCATTCTACCCAGTGATGTTCATGTCTTCTTAAGGTAAAAAATGGACTGTGTGGGGGCTTCCCTGGTGGCGCAGTGGTTGGGAGTCCGCCTGCCGATGCAGGGGACGCGGGTTCATGCCCCGGTCCAGGAAGATCCCACATGCCGCAGAGCGGCTGGGCCCATGACCCATGGCCGCTGAGCCTGCGCGTCCGGAGCCTGTGCTCCGCAACGGGAGAGGCCACAACAGTGAGAGGCCCGCGTACCGCAAAAAAAAAAAAAAAAAAAAAAAAAAAATTGACTATGTGACTTTCCCTTCTCAAAAAACCTTCAGTGCCTCTCCATTGTTTAAAATATAAAGCCTAAACACCTTAGTCAGCATTTAATATTCCCTGCAATCTAAAACAACCCAATTTTCAGTCCTACTTTCTACCAGAAAATTCTCAACTAAAATCCTACTTTCTGGGCTTCCCTGGTGGCGCAGTGGTTGAGAGTCCGCCTGCCGATGCAGGGGACGCGGGTTCGTGCCCCGGTCTGGGAAGATCCTGCATGCCGCGGGGCGGCTGGGCCGGTGGGCCATGGCCACTGGGCCTGCGCGTCCAGAGCCTGTGCTCCGCAATGGGAGAGGCCAAAACGGTGAGAGGCCCGCGTACCACACACACACACACACACACACACACACACACACACACACACACACACAAAATAAAATAAAAATCCTACTTTCTTTGTAAAACTTTTCCTGAACCTCTTGATCTTTCTTTTCCCAAATTCCTTTAGATTCATTGCCTGTGCCATTTAGTTAACAGTTTTTCATGTACGATTTTTTTGCATAACTAATTGTGCTATGGTTTAAAATTATCATTTTTATTAATATATGTATACATTTTTTCCGTAAATAATTTTTGAATAGGCACAAGGTGTTGTGATAAATGCTATGATAGATATAGAGATAAATTCTGTATTTTGAAGGATTTGCAGATGGACAACTACACTATACGAGTATTGAATTTTAATTAAGCATTGACTTAGAGATAGGGCTGGATGTTCCTGTCCAATTCAGAATTTTCAGTAACTTGAATAAATACAAAAGGTAGGCTTGATAAATTTTTATTGGTGGTATTAAACAATACATTTAATCTAAAGATCAAAGTATTTAAAAGATAAATTGAAATTATGGGCTGAAAATACCCAGATGCAATTCAGCAAAGATAATATAAAATTATATAATTCACTTAAAATATTCAATTTTGTAAGTAAAGGATGGGGTATACCTAGCTTAACAGTAAATTCTGTTTAAAAGAACCTGGTGAGTTTATTGAACAAAAATTTGGTTCTAGATGTTTAACCTCAAATGGGAGAACTCTAGGCAAAGGCCTGATTTCAAGCTCACTAGGAAGTATTATCTGAGCTGCTAAAAGGCAGAGAATGTATCTTGTTTATCTCTATATACTTAGTGCTTACCACAGGGCTGTCATATAGTGAGTGCTCAGTGGATATTAGGTGAATAGATAGTAATGGCTGCCATTTATTGAATGCTAAGCTATTGATTATTGACTGGTAGGCATTATGAAAGACATTGTACATATATTTCAATTAATTTTCACAGGCATCCAGTAGAGTAGGTGCTATCATAATCCCCATTTTATATAAGATAAACTCAGGCACAAAGAAGTTAAATAACTTGCTTAAGATCATGTAACTAATTGGCAGCAGTTCAGTTTTATTCCCAAGTCTCTCTTACTCCAAAGCCTATAATATTTTCACTGGCTGCTGTTTGAAAATGCTCATTTTCTCCCAAGTTTTATCTTCATGATAAAGCAATAAACAATGAATTCAAGAAAAGATATTGTATAATTCCCAAGATGCAATCCAGTAACCTAGTAGAGGTTTTCAAGTCCATGGGCCTATCCATTAGGTAGGTAGAGCATGCCAGACAATGTGTTCTCCATCTCTATACCTGCTCCGACTAAACATGTCTAGCTTTTATATCTTCATGAAAATGTGGAAGACACAAGTAATGACACAATCCTTATATCTAAGATTATAATCTAGTTTGGTGGGAAGACAAGAAGGAGATAGAACAAAATGGATATAGGATAGTAGAGAAAGGGAAAGGAATTAAGAATTAAGTAATATTTCTTGGAAAAGATGAGGCTTGAGCTTGGTAGTTACAGGTGGAGGCAAGGTACAACACACATGGAAATATGTGCACATGTATATATCAGAGATTTTGTTCCAGATCACCACAATAAAGGGAATGTTGCAATCTTGTCACACTGATATTTTGGTTTTCCAGTGCATATAAAAGTTATGTTTACAGTATACTATAGTCTCTTAAGTGTGCAGTAGTATTACATCTAAAAAAAACCAGTGTGTATCCCTTAATTAAAAATACTTTATTGCTAAAAAATGCTACCTATCATCTGAAACTTAAGCTAGTTATAATCTTTACCAGTGGAGGGTGTTGCCTTGATGTTGATGGCTGCTGAATGATCAGGGTGGATGCTTGCTGAAGGTTGGAATGGCTGTGGCAGTTTCTTAAAATAAGACAACAATGAGGTTTGCCACATTGACTCTTCCCTTCACGAAGGATTCCTCTGTAGCATGCAATGCTGTTTGATAGCATTTTACCCACAGTAAAACCTCTTCTAAAGTGGAGTCGATCTTCTCAAACCCTGCGGCTGCTTTATCAACTAAGTTTATGTAATATTCTAAACCCTTGTTATTTCAGTAATCTTCACCAGGAGTAGATTCTGTCTCAAGAAACCACCTTTTTGCTTATCCTCATTCTTTCAAGTTTTATCAGGAGGTTGCAGCAATTCAGGCACATCATCAGTCTCCAGTTCTAAGTCTAATTCTCTTGCTATTTTCACCACATCTGCAGTGAGTTCCTTCACTAATGTCTTGAAGCCCTCAAAGTCATCCATGAGGATTGGAATCAACTTCTTCCAAACTCCTGTGAATGTTGATACTTTGACCTCTTCCCATGAATCACAAATGTTCTTAATGGCATCTAGAATGGTGCATCCTTTCTAGAAGATTTTCATTTGACTCTGCCCAGATCCATTAGAGGAATCACTATCTATGACATCATCATACAATATTATAATTTTTGTTTCAACCATCCAATATGATTTAAAAAACCCAAGAGGAGAAGAAAAGTCTACTGGATTCACTCATATTTTTACATACTGTGTTATTCTTTTTATCACTCCCCCTTTGTTAGGGAACTCCCTCTAGCCATTCTTTTAGTATAAGTCTGTCAGTGACAAACTCTTCATTTTCCTTCATGTGAGAATGCCTTGATTTCCTCTTATTCCTGAAAGCTATTTTTGCTGGATATAGGATTTTGGGTTATGGTTCTTTTATTTTAGCACTTGAAAAATATTGTGCCAATTCCTTGTGGACTCCATGTTTTCTGTTGGTAAATCCACTGTCATTTTATCTTTCTCCTATAAGTAATGTGTTGTTTGTCTCTGGCTGCTTTTAAGGTTTTTCCCTCAGTTTTTAGAGTCTTGATTATGATGTGTTTTAGTGTTAATTTCTTGGAGTTTATCATGTTTGTACACCTCTTAGGTTCTTGAATCTGTAGTTTCATGTTTTGTGGCTTTATTTTTTTGTCAAATTAGGGAAGTTTCCAGACCAAAAACTTATCTCTGAATACGTTTTGAGCTCCACTTTCTTCCCCTTCTCCTTCTGGGACTGCAATGACATGAATGTTAGACCTTTTGTTATAATCCCACAATCCTCTGAGGCTTTGCTATTTTTTTTTTCAGTCTGTTTTCTTTCTGTTGTTCTGGTTGGATGATTTCTAGTTTTCTGTCATTGAGTTCATTGATTCTTTTCTCCATGTCCTTCATTTAACTCTTGGGTCCATCCACTGAGGTTTTAAAATTTTAGTTATTGTATTTTTCTGAATAAATTCGATTTGTTTGATGAGCCATTCTTCTTTTTTTCATTTGTTTAAAGCATGTACATTATTGCTTGTCAAAGTATTATGGCCGCTTTAGTTTCTTTGTCAGAAACTGACATTCTGTCATCTTGGTGTTGGTATCTATTGATTGGTTTTTTCATTCAGTTTAAGATTCTCCTGTTTCTTCATATATTTCATAATTTTCTATTGAGAGCTTGACAATCTGTATATTATACTGTGAGACTCAGAGTCTTATTTGAATCTTCTGTTTTAGCTGGCTTCCTCTGACACCTTTCTAGCAGTAGGATGGGGAAAGTATCACTGCAGTTGGGGAGTGCTTGTTACTTTCTGGTGTGGTTGAAAGTCCTGGATCTTTACTCAGCATTTTCTGAGTAAAGAAAAGATTCATATACTGGGAATCTGGGGATGCTCTGTTACACCCTGGTAGTGCTGAGATCACAGTTTGTTCCATGGTGTCAGGCTAGATTCAAGCCCTTATTTCCTAAAAGTTTCTTGTCTCAATAGGCTGCCTCTTTCATGGTCCTATGGCAAGATAGAACAGGATTTTTTTTCTGCACTCCTTGGCATTTCCAGGTTGCTGGCTTCTTTAGCGTCCAGTGTGCAACATATGAAAAAAAGAAAGCCCAGAGGACTCACTGTTGTGTTGTTTCTTGAGTCTTGAGGTTTCTAGCTGGTCTTCCTTCTACTCTCCACTCTCGACTTTTCAGAGTTTTCTTATGTTTATATATATAAACATACATAAATATATATACAAAATGTTTCTTATTTTTTATGTTTATAATGTTTAGGATTGTTAGTTGTACTTTGCAGGAGGAATAGGAAATTTTTCTTGGAAGTGGAAGTCCCTATATCTAATTTTATAGATGAAGAGATAGAGATTCAAGTGAGGTAAATAATTTCCTCTAATATTACAGAACTAATTAAGCAGAAGAGCTAGGCTTCTCTCCTCCTAATCCATCTTCTTACAACATTGTTGTAAAAGCACTCTAATGTTAGATTTCTCTCTATTTTTGGGTCTTCAAATTTTATTATCAATAAAAAATTGAGAAATGATATTTATCTCCACACTTTGTTCTTGAACCACGTGGTATATTCTAAAAGTCCCAATTAGGCATGGATTGATCATTACTGATTTAGAGAATTATGGTTAAAAAAGTTTTGAAAATTATTTTAAGTTGTCTTTTTGCAGTTCAATCAAATGTCAATCTCAGGGCTAGAGGTTTTTTTTTTTTTTTTTTTTTGCTCGGTACGCGGGGGCCTCTCACTGTTGTGGCCTCTCCCGTTGCAGAGCACAGGCTCCGGACGCGCAGGGTCAGCGGCCGTGGCTCACGGGCCCAGCCACTCCGCGGCATGTGGGATCCTCCCAGACCGGGGCACGAACCCGTGTCCCCTGCATCGGCAGGCGGACTCTCAACCACTGCGCCACCAGGGAAGCCCCAGGGCTAGTGTTTTAAAGAGTTATTTTTTATGCGTTGAATACTTTTATTTGCTATGGTTTTAAAACAGAGTTTAAGTTCTGCTAGCATATTTAAATTATGATTTCATTTATAAACTATACAGAAAACTTTTTTAGGAGCATACCCTTTCTAATGGTGAGTTAATAATACCAGTTTTTCAAGCATGAAGGACAACTCATTGTGCATTTCCCTTTGTGTGATGTGAAAGCCATTATAGTGGGTATGACCCTTCATGCCATCCTCTGTCATTTTCCACGTCAGTCCCAGAAAGGAGTTTTGTTCTACATGCTTCTTGAAATATAGTATGGATCCATTAATGTTTTAGATTTATAACTTTTATTTCTTACCTTGCAGGATAGAGAGTGAACTGTCATATATCTGCAGAAGAAAGCATTTTGTGTAATAAAATAGAACAGACTTTTTGTATACTCTTCCCTTTTCCCATTCTCCACACCTGCAGTTCCCCTGCCTTTTAAGCAGCTATTTTAAGTATACATCAAAATATGAAAACTTATTACCTAAATGCTAGTGAAGCTCAAAGATATAAAAAGGCTTAAGGAAGGTTTAGACAAGAGGTTGGCAACCAATGTTTTATGAAAGGGTTACAGGTGAGCCTGGTATAGTGATTCTCTGACCCTTTAGGTGGCCGGGTGTGGCCTGAGATAGTAAAAGCCCCTATGGTGGTGACACTCTGGCTATGAGCAGCATTTACATGTATCATGATGAAGTTAAGTTTAGGCAGCACTGATTTAGTTAGATACGTTCACAGAGGCCTCATTCATTCACTCATTTTAGGTCATAAGCAGAATCTGAAGTAAGCATTCAAGTCTTATTTCAATATGTAGGAGAAACTAGGACACTTGAAGTCGGATGGTAAACTTTGAGGTTGTTACTAAGTTTTTGTAACTTATTATTTAGTATCATTTTTAGGGGCAACATATCAGACTGGTGGGGCAACATAGCATATTAGATTAAAAATAAGGTCTGGAGTAAGACAGAGCTGGGGTGAATTCCTACACTGGACATTTAATAATAGAATAGAACAGTAGTTAATGCTATAGTCTTTGGAGTCAAACTGGCCTGGGAGTTGAATCTGAGCTCTGGTAATTACCAACTCTGTGACCTTGGGCAAGTTATTCAATATCTGTCTCATCTGCTAATCTCTAAAATGCTGATAATAGTGATAATATACCTCATAGGATCACTTTGAGATTAAAGGAGTTAATATATAATAAGCACTAAGAACAGAACCTGGTAGATAATGTATTTAATAAGTATTGATCATTAATAAATGAAATTGTGGTTATCATTATTAGCTAGATTATATAATCATGAGGGTCACTTTATGTGACAAATTTTATGGTTAGAAGAGTAAACCCAGTTACAGTGTTCTGCTAAGTAGCATAGCTTTGGTAATTTAGGTTAGTGGAGTTGGCTTGAAATGATACTATTAGGGGCTGTATGTTTGTGTTTTGGAAGTGCGTGGTATAGGAGGGAGGAAATCACATCTTTCAACTCTTCTATGTTCTAATCAATAACATAGACATAAGAAACCAGGCTGAGATCAAAAGACCAATTCCAGTTATGGAAAGCTTGACTGAATTATATAATTTAAGATCCTAGGCATAAGTAACTGATATTCATGAATGTTCTTGTTTGGAATTGTCACAATTACTATGTGGAACTGCGTTTACTATATTGGCTTTGGCTGTTTGTCACCAAGATACCTTCACCTGGAGGTGTGCTGTCATGCCTTGTTAAATGTCAATTCCACTCAAAAGATAAAAAATTCCAACCACAGTTTCAAAGTTATCTGTTTGGTTAGATCTTGAAATTTTATCTTGAACAAGGGAAGGTAAAGATAAAGAAATGATCAGCAACTACACCCAATAGTGTGACTCATTATTAAGTCTTTTCTGCATTAATCTTGGGAGCTTAAATCATTATCCAAATCATCTAGAGTTAACTTTTCCAGTAGTATGTAGCTAGTATATAGCTTAATTCAGAGAAATACAACTTTATACAGAGATCGATCAATTTGACCCTGTGTTGTGGACATCTATAATCTCTTTAGATTCATTGAGTTTTTTAAGCTTTCTCCTAGAACATATTTGTATTTCTAGGCGTTATGTCCTAGAAAGACTCATTAGTAAGAAAGACTAATGAAATTCTGGTGTAATTGGAAGACAATTGAAAACGACAGAGAACACATGTCCAATGCACTGAACCATGGTACATCCACGCCTGGGATATGGTAAGAAATTCTGATTGCTGTAATTGAAGAAAGAAGAACTGGAAAGATCAGAGAAGGGGAAACTGAAGGCAAGGATTGATTAAGCGTTATGTAGAAAGAAAAAGTAACAAAAATAAGTCTAGGCAAGAATAGAACAATATGAACTGTAAAGGAGAGATGTGTTATGTAAATATACCTTTCTACGAAGATGTCTCATAGGCACATGAAAGTAATTATATCCCAATTGTACTTAGCCATCTTTATCCTCAAACCTGTGTCTTCCTTGTATTCTTTAACTCACTTAGCAGTACCATCATCCACCCAACCGTCCAGTAAAGAAACTTGGGAGTTATTATAGACTCATTTTCTTTCAGTCTCAGCATCCAACCCATTGTCAGCTACTGTCATTTTTGCTTTCATCTCATCTCTTGAGTGGAAACTTTTTATAAAGATGCCAGTGCCAATACTTTAATTAAGGATTTCATTATTGTCTGGACTTTTATATTAGTATCCTACAGGTGTCTCACTTTTCTATTAATTCTGTATCTTCGACTCCTAGCACAGTACCTGGAATATAATAGGTAACCAACAGAAGATTTCTCTCTCTTTTATTTTTAGAAAGTTTCTATATTTAAAATGAATGAAGAAGGATAATTGATTTGTTCAACAACTTCAATTCTCATTAAGTAAATTTATGAATGAAAAAGAAAGTCCATTTTATGCATAGTAGCTTGTATCTCTTAATCCTCTACCCCTATTTTGCTCCTCTTCCCTCCCCTCTCTCCACTGGTATCCACTAGTTCGTTTTCTATATCTGTGAGTCTGTTTCTGTTTTGTTACATACATTCATTTGTTTTATTTTTTAGATTCCACATACTATGTATAAAATAAGTAAGCAATAAGGATATATTGTACAGCACAGGGAAATATAGCCATTATTTTGAAATAACTGTAAATGGAGTATAATCTATAAAAATATTGAATCACTATGCTGTACACCTGAAGCTAGTATAATATTGTATATCAACTATACTTCAATAAAAAAAGAAAGCCCAATGTTATGGTTTGTACTTCCTTAACAGAAAACATGTAATGGAAATGAAAACATCTACAATAGCACTTAAGTACATTATTTAATAACTGATCCATAATTACGATGGTAGCACTTAGGACTTTTAACTAGAAAACTAAACCTTACTATTACAGATAAAAATATATTATTGTGTGTATTTCCTATTTTTATTTAAACAATGGTATAATGAATATTGATATAATGATATAATGATATCATGAACAATGATATGATATAATTATATTCTTACATGTGATTCCTTGTTTATGTCTTTGAAAATTTTCTCTAGGAGTGCAATTGCTATGTCATTAGGATATGCACATCTTCACTTTACAACATAATTGCTTCTCAACATGAGAGGCACCAGTTTACACATTTGGCAGCAGTATATGAAAGTTACTGTTCCACTTTTTCACCAACACTTAATGTTGACAAACTGTAAGATTTTTGCCAGTTAAATGACTATGAAATGATGTATTTGTGTGGTTTTAATCTTGATTTCCATGATTGCTAGTTAGATCAAGCATCCTTTATACATTTATTTGTCTTTCAGGTCTCTTCATGATTGTTTTATCATTTTGGTGATTTTCCCCTTTTTCTTTAGTAGTTTCCATCTTCCTCATGTTTTAATTTCTCTATTCCCATTTTCTTGCCTTCTTTTGGATTATTTAAAGAATTTTTAGTATTCCATTTTAATCTGTCTATTGTTTTTTGGCTATATCTCCTTATAATTTTTAGTAGTTGCCTTAGGGATTATAATATGCATAACTAAACTTTCACCATCTCGTCCATGGAATATGGACCATGGCCCTCTAATGCTCTGGGCTGTGGGTCAGTAAACTATGGCTTGCAAGCCAAATATGGACCACTGATTTATTTTTCAATGGTACCTTTAAGAAAATATGTGGTTCTAGTCACTTTTGTCACATGTGTAGATTTGTGTAACATCACTGCAACCAAGCTGGGGAACTGTTCCATGACCACAAAGATACTTTTATAACTCATTGTAAATCCTAACCCTTTAGTCACATCCCTCTCTTTACATTTTACCCCTTCATATCACAATCCCTAATTATTAATTACTTCTTCATTTCCATACTTTTGTCATTTCAAGAATGTTACGTAAATGGAATGATAAGTAACCTTTGGAGTTTGCCTTTTATTCAGCATAATTCTTTGGAGACTCATCCAGGGTTTGGCATGTATCAATATTTCATGTCTTTTTTTATTGTTGAGTAGTATTCCATGGTGTGGATGTACCTTAAGTTATTTATCTCTTCACCTGGTGAAGGACATGTGGATTGTTTTCACTTTTTGGTTGTTACAGACAAAGCTGTTATAAACATTGGTGTGTGAACATTTTTGTGTGAACAAAAGTTTTCATTTCTCTGGGATAAATGCACAGGAACGTAATTGCTGGGTTGTATGCAGTTGGCAAGTCTAGTTTTTAAAGGACTTGCCAAGCTGTTTTCCAGAGTCACTATACATATTTTATTTTCCCTCCGAAAATTCATGAGGGCTCAGTTTCTCCACATCTTTGGATGAATTTGGTGGTGTCACTTTAAAGCATTTCAGCCATTGTGATAAGGGTGTTGGTTATATCACACTGTAGATTTAATTTGTATTTCTGTAGTGACCGATGATGTTAAACATCTTTTCATGTACTTATTTGCCATCCATATATTGTATTATTTTAGGTTAGATGTCTGTCTTTTGCCCAGTTTCTAAATGGACATTTTTAAGGTATTGAGTTTTGAGAAACTTTTATATAGCCTGGGTACTAGATTTTTGTTGGATATGTAGTTTGTAAATATCTTCTCCCAGCTGGTAGCTTTTCTCTTCATATTCTTCACATGATCTTTCACAGTTTTAAATTTTGATGAAGACCAGTTCAATAAATTTTGGTTTTGTAGAGCATGCTTTTAGTGTCAAGTCTAAGAACTCTGTATAACTCTGGATCTCAAAGATTTTCTCCTATGAGTTTTTTCTTAAAATTGTATAATTTTAATGTTTAAGTCCATGATCCATGTTTAGGTGTAAACATGTTGTAAGAGATGTGAGGTTTAGGTCAAGATTATTTATTTTGTCTGTGGTGTTCAGTTGCTTCATCATCATTTGTTTTGTGGTTCTGTTTCTGTTTTCTCTATTCTGTTCCACTGAAATATGTGTTAATCCCTTTGTTAACATTACTCTGTCTTCATTACTGTAGGTGAATAGTAGGCTTAATATTGGGAAGAGTGATTCCTTCCACTTTGTTCTTTTCTAAAAAAAAATTGAGTGAAATTCACACAACATAAAACTAACCATTTTGAAGGGAACATTCAGTAGCATTTCGTACATTCACAATATTGTCACCACCATACTTTTTGGTATGTTGCATTTTCGTTTTCATTCATCTCAAAATATTTTCTAATTTCCTTGTGATTTCTTCTTTGACCCTTGGTTGTTTCACATTATTCTTTTTAAAAAAAATTTTTTTGTTTAAATTTATTTATCTTCGGCTGCATTATCTTCATTGCTGCGCGCAGGCTTTTCTCTAGTTGCGGCGAGCGGGGGCTACTCTTCGTTGCGGTGCTTGGGCTTCTCATTGCGGTGGCTTCTCTTGTTGCAGAGCATGGGCTCTAGGCACACGGGCTTCAGTAGTTGTGGCTCACAGGCTCAGTAGTTGTGGCGCACGGGCTTAGCTGCTCCGTGGCATGTGGGATCTTCCCAGACCAGGGCTCGAACCCGTGTCCCCTTCATTGGCAGGTGGATTTTTAACCACTGCACCACCAGGGAAGCCCCGAACATTATTCTTTATTAAAATTGTTTTAAGCTATTCTAAGTCCTTTGATTTTTGATATAAACGTTAAAATAATCTTATCTATGTCTATAAGTAATTTGGTGGGATTTTAAAAGGACTTGCATCAAAGGTATATAGTTCAACCTTGGAACAGATTGACATTTTTATTAATGTCAAATCTTTCAGTATGTGAATGTGGTATATCTCTCCATTTATTTAGATTTTCTTTGATTTATTTTATCAACACTATAATTTTAATCATACAAGTCCTTTGCACGTTTTCTATTGATATGTAAGTCATTTAAAAATAATTATATTGTGTTTTGCTCATTGATTGTATTGCTCATGATAGTATTTACAATTGCTGTTAATTTTTGAGTGATGATCATGAATCTTATGACTTTGCTAAATGTACTTATGAGTTCTAGGATCTGCAAAGAGCAACAGTTTTATTTCTTCCTTTATAATCATAATGCTTTTTATGTCTTTTTAAAAATTTATTCAATGGCATGGATTTCCAGCACTATATCAAATAAGAGTGGTGAGAGCAGGCATCTTTGCCTTGTTTCTGATCTTAAGGAGAAAGCACTCATTATTTTTTGTTTACAATAAATGTAATGGTAGCTATAGTTTTGTTATTGTTGTTGTTGGGTAGATGCTTGTGAGTTTGAGGAATTTTACCTCTGTTCCTGGTTTGCTGAGTTATTTTAATCAATGGGTGTTAGAAATTGTCAAATGCTTTTTCTGCAGCATTGTTGAAATGTTCATGTGATATTTTTTCTTTTGCCTGTTAATATCATAGCTTACATTGATTGATTTTCAAATATTGACCTAACCTTATTACTTTGGAGAAAACCCACAGTCAAGGTATATAGTTATTTCTATATATCACTAAATTCTGTTTTAATATTTTACTGAGTATTTTTGGGTCTATGTTCAGTCTATAGTTTTGTTTATTTGCCCTGTCTTTGTGTCATTTTGCTATCAGGATAATACTAACCCCATTAAATGAATTATGAAGTGTTCCATTCTTTTCAGTTTTCCAGAAGAGATTCTATAGAAATTGTGTTAATTCTTCTTTAAATGTTTGGTTCAGTTCTCCAGTGAAGCCGTATGAGTCTGGAGGTTTCTTTTTCAGGAGATTTTGAATGCAGTTTTTTTAATAGTCAGAGGGTTACTCAATTAATTTAATATTATGTGAATCTTGGTAGTTTGTGCTTTCTTGCATATGGTCTATTTCATCTTAGTCATCAAATGTATGTACGTAGAATTGTTCATAGTATTACCTTTAAATGTGTGAGTTCTACAGTGATGTATCCTCTTTCATTTGTGATATTCATGATTTTTGTCTTCTTTTATTCCTTGTCAGTCTTGGTAGAGATTTATTTATTTTATTGATTTTTTTAAAGACCCAGCTTTTTGTTTTAATAATTTTCCTCTATTTTCCTGTTTTAAGTGTTATTGATTTCTGGTCTTTATGATTTCCTTCCTTCTGCTTCCTTTGGGTTTATTTGGGTGAGGGCTTAGCTTATCAGTTTGAGATCTTTTCTCTCATGTTAAGAGTTTAGGTGCTCTAAATTTCCTTCTCAGTACTGCTTTAGCTGTGTCCCACAAATTTTCATATTATGTATTTTCTTTTCTTTTCCTTGGTAATTCCTCTTGGTCTCTGGATTCCTTAGAAGTGTGTCGTTTAGTTTCCAAGTATTTTGAAACTTTCCTATTATGTTTTATTGATTGCTGTCTTGATACTTTGCCATTTGGTGAACACATTATGATTTTGCCTCTTAAATTTGTTGAGATTTTTATGGCTAGAATACTGACTATATTGGTTAATGTTCTATGGGTAACACAAAAGATGTGTATTTTGTTGTTGGTGTTGGTGTGTTGATTAGATCTTCTTGCTTGATGATAATAAGTTCATCTGTATCATAGCTGACACCCTGTAGTAGTTCTTTGATTAATGATAAAGGAGTGTTGAAATCTCCAATGGTTAATTGTGTATATGTCTATTTTTCCTTTCAGTTTTTTATATCAGCTTTTACTTCATGTATTTTGAAGCTCTGTTGTTTAGTACATATACACTTAGTATGTCTATGTCGTATTGGTGGATTGACTCTTTTATTATTATATAATCATAATGTCACTGCTAATTTTCTTTAATCTGAAATCTATTTTATCTGATATTCATATAGCCACTTCTGTTTTCCTTTGATTATATTTGCATGGTGTTATGGTTAGTTTTATGTGTTAACTTGACGGGGCCGTGTTACCCAGTTGTTTGGTCAAATATCGGTCTAGATGGTGGAGTGAAGGTATTTATATGCAATTAACATTTAAATCAATATACTCTGAGTAAAGCAGTTTACCTTCCATAATGTGTGTGGGCCTCATCCAGTTAGTTGAAGTCCTTAAGAGAAAAACCTGAGGTCCCCAGAAGAAGAAGGAATTTTTCCTCTAGAATGCCTTCAGTCTCAAGACTACAATGTCAACTCCTGCTGGAATTTCCAGCCTGTTGGCCTCTTCTGCAGATTTCAGACTTGCCAGCACCTATACTCATATGAGCAATTCATCAAAATAAATCTCACTTAATCTCCCTTCCTCCCTCCCTCCCTCCCTCCCTCCTTCTCTCTCCCCCCTCTATCAGTTTGGTTTCTCTGGAGAATCCTGACTAATACACATGGTATGCCTTTTACTTCCAAAATACCTATATTATTATAGTTAAAGGAACTTTCTTCTAAATAACACATAGATACATCATGTGGGATTTTTTTGAATATGTATCTCTTCTGCAAAGTTCTCTTTTGTGTGTTTAGACCATTTACATTAATACAGCTATTAATATATTAGGCATACAATTGCCATTTTGTTTTAATTTGCTGTGTTTTTTGTTCCTCTTCTTTTCACACCTTACATGGGTTACTTGAATATTTTTAATAATACTGTTTAGATTTATTTATTAAGTTTTAAGTATATCTCTTTATATATATAATTTTTAGTAGTTATTCTAGGTATTACATTATATATTTGTAACTTATCCAAGTCTATTGGCATCAACATTTTAACAGTTCAAGCAAAGTAGAAAAATCTTACCTTCATTTTGTTCTTTTACTCTCTCCGACTGTCAGCTCTGCTGACTCTACAAGGTAGAGGTACAGATTTTCTTTTGTATTTGGCTGGAGAATTGTGGGTTTTATCACCTATTGTGGACCTTTTCTCTTGTGCTAAGCCACCATTTTTTCCTTTCCTTTGGCGAGAAGAAGCAGATTTATTTGTACATATTGGTGCTTCTGTGTTATAGGCTTTTCCAGCACCCCATATGTGATATATAGGAGGCAAGAAGGAAATCCTTAGAACCTGCTACAATGTTGTTCCTCTAGCTGTATGGCTCTTAAGCCAGTCTGATTCTTCTTTTCATCTTTCAGAATCTATGTTTGTTTTTGTATTATGTCTAGTATATGGAAGGAATATTGGGACTACTCCATCTTAGCCAGAACCAGAAGTGCCCCACCACTTATTTTTGTAAATAAATTTTCATGTAACACAGCCACACTCATTTGTTTATGTATTGTCTCTGACTTCTTTTTCACTACAATGGCAGAATCAAATAGTTGCACCAATGACAGAGTGGCCCACAGACCCTTAAATTTTTACTGTTTTGCCCTTTACAGGCCAGTGGTCCTGAACTTTAATGTAATAACAATTACTTGAGAATCTCTTAAAAATGCATATTCTCATCCAGCGGGACTTGTGTGTGGCCTGAAATTCTGCATCTCTAACAGACTTCCAGGTCTTGCCAGTGCTGCTGATCCTCAGGCCACACTTTGAGTTGCAAGGTTCTTCTCCCCTTAGGAGCCAGTCCTGGAAGCAGGAACAAATTTAAAGCCTAAAATGTTCTAAAGTAACTTTGCATTTTCAAACTCTACTCTGAGAACTTCAGGCGTGTTGAAGAATATGAAACTACAATATAATAATAAGGGTGATATCTAATAAAAGCAATAGGAAATCCCTTATACCAAACTGCATTAGTAAAAATATTATGTATCTGCATCCTTTCTCTGTCATAGGGTAACAGGTCCTATACATACTATGACCTAACTACCTACAGCCTCCTCCATTTGTGTGTTTTAATTCTTTAGGATCCATCAACTTACTCATTATTTCTTTGACATTTCCAGTTTCAGCAAAATTGAGTGTGCTAATTTTTCCCTTATCGAAATATTCTTATTTTAAAAGGTTCAAATGTATTCCATATATATTTGTTTGTTTATAAACCCAATACTTGTTTCAAAGATATAATTCATTTTTAAATTCTTAGAACTATTTGAATAGGACTTTCAAATAAATATTCTTAATTTTATAATCATGTCTGTGCATTCTTATACATTCTCTAATTTCCTGGTTCTTTTGTGTTATTAGTGCTGGTTTTTATTACACACATTTTTTTTTCTTTTGTTACTCACATCACTCTGTTATTGGTCAAATCAGTCATACAATCAACTGGGTCATTCCATCATTGGATGACTTGAATAATATATATATATTTTTTATACAGCAGGTTCTTATTAGTCATCAATTTTATACACATCAGTGTATACATGTCAATCCCAATCACCCAATTCATCACACCCCCACCCCCACCCCCCTGCCGCTTTCCCGCTTGGTATCCATACACTTGTTCTCTACATCTGTGTCTCAATTTCTGCCCTGCAAAGCAGTTCATCTGTACCATTTTTCTAAGTTCCACATATATGCGTTAATATACGATATTTGTTTTTCTCTTTCTGACTTACTTCACTCTGAATGACAATCTCTAGATCCATCCACGTTTCAACAAATGACCCAATTTCATTCCTTTTTATGGCTGAGTGATATTCCATTGTATATATGTACCACATCTTCTTTATCCATTCGTCTGTTGATAGGTACATTCCCACCAACAGTGCAAGAATGTTCCCTTTTCTCCACACCCTCTCCAGCATTTGTTGTTTGTAGATTTTCTGATGATGCCCATTCAAACTGGTGTGAGGTGATACCTCAGTGTAGTTTTGATTTGCGTTTCTCTAATAATTAGTGCTATTGAGCAGCTTTTCAGGTGCTTCTTGGCCATCTGTATGTCTTCTTTGGAGAAATGTCTATTTAGGTCTTCTGCCCATTTTTGGATTGGGTTGTTTGTTTTTTTAATATTGAGCTGCATGAGCTCTTTATATATTTTGGACATTAATCCTTTGTCTGATGATTCATTTGCAAATATTTGTTTCCCATTCTGAGGGTTGTCTTTTCGTCTTGTTTATGGTTTCCTTTACAGTGCAAAAGCTTTGAAGTTTCATTAGGTCCCATTTGTTTATTTTTGTTTTTATTTCCATTACTCTAGGAGGTGGATCAAAAAACATCTTGCCGTGATTTATATCAAAAAGTGTTCTTCCTATGATTTCCTCTAAGAATATTATAGTGTCCGGACTTACATTTAGGTCTCGAATCCATTTTGAGTTTATTTTAGTGTATGGTGTTAGGGAGTGTTCTAATTTCATTCTTTTACATGTAGCTGTCCAGTTTTCCCAGCACCACTTATTGAAGAGACTGTCATTTCTCCATTGTATATCCTTGCCTTCTTTGTCATAGATTAGTTGACCATAGGTGCGTGGGTTTATCTCTGGGCTTTCT
>NC_041234.1:94821422-94822137 GCF_002837175.3 Physeter macrocephalus
ATTAGCTCTAGTAGTTTTCTGGTGGCATCTTTAGGATTCTATATATATAGTATCATGTCATCTGCAAACAGTGACAGTTTTACTTCTTCTTTTCCAATTTGTATTCGTTTTATTTCTTTTTGTTCTCTGCTGTGACTAGGACTTTCAAAACTATGTTGAATAATAGAGCCGAGGGTGGACATCCTTGTCTTCTTCCTGATCTTAGAGGAAATGCTTTCAGTTTTTCACCATTGAGAATGATGTTTGCTGTGGGTTTGTCATATATGGCCTTTATTGATAAATCCCACTTGATCAAGGTGTATGATCCTTTTAATGTGTTGTTGGATTCTGTTTGTTGAGGATTTTTGCATCTATATTCATCAGTGATACTGGTCTGTAATTTTCTTTTTTTGTTGTATCTTTGTGTGGTTTTGGTAACAGGGTGATGGTGGCCTCATAGAATGAGTTTGGGAGTGTTCCTTGCTCTGCAATTTTTTGGAAGAATTTGAGAAGGATGGGTGTTAGCTCTTCTCTAATTGTTTGATGGAATTCACCTGTGAAGCCATCTGGTCCTGGACTTTTGTTTCTTAGAAGATTTTCAATCACAGTTTCAATTTCATTGCTTGTGATTGGTCTGTTCATATTTTCTATTTCTTCCTGGTTCAGTCTTGGAAGGTTATACCTTTCTAAGAATTTGTCCATTTCTTCCAGGTTGTCCATTACTTCCAGGTTGTCC
>NC_041234.1:94822668-94823927 GCF_002837175.3 Physeter macrocephalus
TTGTATTTCATTTATTTCTGCTCTGATCTTTATGATTTCTTTCCTTCTGCTAACTTTGGGTTTTTTGTGTTTTCCTTTCTCTAGTTCCTTTAGGTGTACCATTAGATTGTTTATTTGAGGTTTTTCTTGTTTCTTAAGGTAGGCTTGTATAGCTATAAACTTCCTTCTTAGAACTGCTTTTCCTGCATCCCATAGGTTTTGGATCATCATGATTTCATTGTCATTTGTCTCTAGGTATTTTCTGATTTCCTCTTTGATTTCTTCAGTGATCTCTTGGTTATTTAGTAACGTATTGTTTAACCTCCATGTGTTTGTGTTTTTTACATTTTTCTCCCTGTAATTCATTTCTAATCTCATAGCATTGTGGTCAGAAAAGATGCTTGATATGATTTCTATTTTCTTAAATTTACTGAGGCATGATTTGTTACCCAAGATGTGATCTGTCCTGGAGAATGTTCCGTGTGCGCTTGAGAAGAAAGTGTAATCTGCTGGTTTTGGATGGAATGTCCTATAAATATCAATTAAATCTATCTGGTCTATTTGTCATTTAAAGCTTCTGTTTTCCTTATTTATTTTCATTTTGGATGATCTGTCCTTTGGTGTAAGTGAGGTGTTAAAGTCCCCCACTATTATTGTGTTACTTTCGATTTCCTCTTTTATAGCTGTTAGCAGTTGCCTTATGTATTCAGGTGCTCCTATGTTGGGTGCATATATATTTATAATTGTTATATCTTATTCTTGGATTGATCCCCTGATCATTATGTAGTCTCCTTCCTTGTGTCTTGTAACATTCTTTATTTTAAAGTCTATTTTATCTGATATGAGTATTGCTACTCCAGCTTTCTGTTGATTTCCATTTGCATGGAATATATTTTCCATCCCCTCCCTTTCAGTCTGAATGTTTCCCTCAGTCTGAAGTGGGTCTCTTGTAGACAGCATATGTATGGTCTTGTTTTTGTATCCATTCAGCAAGCCTGTGTCTTTTGATTGGTGCATTTAATCCATTCACGTTTAGGGTAATTATTGATATGTATCTTCCTATGACCATTTTCTTAATTGTTTTGTGTTTGTTTTTGTAGGTCCTTCTCTTCTCTTGTGTTTCCCACTTAGAGAAGTTCCTTTAGCATTTGTTGTAGAGCTGGTTTGGTGGTGCTGAATTTTCTTAGCTTTTGCTTGTCTGTAAAGCTTTTGATTTCTCCATCAATTCTGAATGAGATCCTTGCCGGGTAGAGTAATCTTGGTTGTAGTTTCTTCCCTTT
>NC_041234.1:94823938-94839341 GCF_002837175.3 Physeter macrocephalus
TGTCTTTTATTTTTGCCAATTTGATTACTATGTGTCTCGGCATGTTTCTCCTTGGGTTTATCCTGTATGGGACTCTCTGCACTTCCTGGACTTGGGTGGCTATTTCCTTTCCCATATTTGGGAAATTTTCGACTATAGTCTCTTCAAATATTTTCTCTGGTCCTTTCTCTCTCCTCTCCTTCTGGGACCCCTATAATGCAAATGTTTTTCCGTTTAATGTTGTCCCACAGGTCTCTTAGGCTGTCTTCATTTCTTTTCATTCTTTTTTCTTTATTCTGCTCCGCAACAGTGACTTCCACCATTCTGTCTTCCAGGTCACTATCTGTTTTTCTGCCTCAGTTATTCTGCTATTGATTCCTTCTGGTGTAGTTTTCATTTCAGTTATTGTGTTGTTCATCTCTGTTTGTTTCTTCTTTAATTCTTCTAGGTCTTTGTTAAACATTTCTTGCATCTTCTCGATCTTTGCCTCCATTGTTTTTCCGAGGTCCTGGATCATCCTCACTATCATTATTCTGAATTCTTTTTCTGGAAGGTTGAGTATCTCCACTTCATTTAGTTGTTTTTCTGGGGTTTTATCTTGTTCCTTCATCTGGTACATAGCCTTCTACCTTTTCATCTTGTCTATCTTTCTGTGAATGTGGTTTTTGTTTCACAGGTTGCAAGATTGTAGTTCTTCTTGCTTCTGCTGTCTGCCCTCTGGTGGATGAGGCTATCTAAGAGGCTTATGCATGTTTCCTGATGAGAGGGACTTGTGGTGGGTAGAGCTGATTGTTGCTCTGGTGGGCGGAGCTCAGTTAAACTTAAATCCACTTGACTGCTGATGGGTGGGGCTGGGTTCCCTCCCTGTCGGTTGCTTGGCCTGAGGCAACCCAACACTGGAGCCTACCTGGCCTCTTTGCTGGGGCTAATGACAGACTCTGGGAGGGCTCATGCCAAGGAGTACTTCCCACAACTTCTGCTGCCAGTGTCCTTGTCCCTTTGGTGAGCCACAGCCACCCCCCACCTCCACAGGAGACCCTCCAACAGTAGCAGGTAGGTCTGGTTCAGTCTCCCCTGGGGTCACTGCTCCTTCCCCTGGGTCCCAATGTGCACACCACTTTGTGTGTGCCCTTCAAAAGTGGAGTCTCTGTTTCCCCCAGTTCTGTTGAAGTCCTGAAATCAAATCCCAGTAGCCTTCAAAGTCTGATTCTCTAGGTATTCCTCCTCCCGTTGCTGGACCCCCAGGTTGGGAAGCCTGACGTGGGGCTCAGAAACTTCACTCCAGTGGGTGAACTTCTGTGCTGTAAGTGTTCTCCAGTCTGTGAGTCACCCACCCAGCAGTCATGGGACTTGATTTTACTGTGATTGTGCCCCTCCTACCATCTCACTGTGGCCTCTCCTGTGTCCTTGGACGTGGGGTATCTTTTGTGGTGAGTTCCAGTGTCCTGCTGTTGATGATTGTCCAGCAGCTAGTTGTGATCCTGGTGCTCTCACCAGAGGGAGTGAGAGCACGTCCTTCTTCCCCGCCATCTTGATTCCAATCCTTTATTACATAGTGTTAAATCTGTATTTCTAAGCGTATCTTCCATTGTCAGTTTCTTCAGGGTGTTCCATAGAAAATGTTAATGACCCCATAATACTTTATCTTCATTTCCCTAGTCTCTGCCTAGTCGATATGTATGTTCCTATGACCATTTTCCTATGACCATAACTTTGAAGTTGACTTTGCATTGACATTTTGCTCAGTTTTTTGTCTTGAACACTGGACCTGTATACACTGTTTACTTGATAGAAAGAACTCTTGTTCTTTGTAAAAGTCAAATTGTTCATTTGTAGTTGAGACTCTGGGCTACTGGGTAGAGCTGTTCATGGTAAGCAATCCACTAGTTGTCCTCATCATGTCCAGTGTGCACAGTATTGACCTCCATGTACCTAAGGGTTTTGACGCCATAACCCTTAATCCCACTCCAGCCATGTATATGCCACATGTCTTTGTTTCTACTTTTCCCTTGGGAAGTTTCCTCAATTTTTAAAAATCATACATTATTTTGCATTACTTTTTAAAAAATTTATGCAGTAATTTCTAGTCTTCAGAATGTCTTGTCCTTATTTTCAGACATGTCTTTTTTTTGCTTTTTAGGAACATTTATCTATAATTCCTGTCTGTATGGAGAGAAAAGGGAAGTGTTACTGTATCGTCACTCTGACATTTTGGTCCAGTGATGCTTCGATTATTTCTGATAAATTTTCATATGTTCTCTTTTTCTCTGAATAAGATTATTATATCTAAAATTATTTCTACCTTTAGATATTTTATTTACATTTTTTCATAATACTTTGATAAGATTTTTCAGAAAATGCTGAATAATTGTGGTAATAGCTAGCGTACTCTTATTATTCACTTTAATGGGACCTGTAATGTAGTGTTCCTCACTGTGTGTTCCACAATCTGCCTTGGAATAATCAGGGAAATTTTTACAGATGCAAATTCCTTAATTAGAATTGCTGAGGCTCAGGAATCATCATGGTAAAAAGATTCCCAGATAATTCTGATACACTTATTTCACTGTTATGTTCAATATTTATTGTTGGTCTGAGACAAGTACTGTTTATTGTGTTAAGTATGTTTTTTCCACTTACGTTATTAAGATTTTTTCACTAGCAGTGAATATCAAGTTTTATCAAATATTTGTTCTGTACCTATTGAGGAAACTACATAGTTTGAGTTGTTGGCTTATCTTCAGTTACTTCAATTGCTATGGTAAAATATGTATTTAATTTTAAAATATCAAATTATTCTCACAGTCCTGGGAAAAAAATCCAACTTAGTTACAGTAATTTCCTTCATATTTGTGATTTGATTAATTCTATTTATAGTTGAGATTGACTTGTTGTTCTGTTTGGGGCTCTCTTTCTTAGGTGTTGGGCTCAGCGTTCTGCTAGCTTTGCAAAATAAAGTTTCCTGAAATGTTGTAATTTCTGAAGTAGTTTAAAAGTACAGGGATGGATTAAATTAATTTAAATCAATTCTGGCAACTAGTATGGAGATTGTGCTATAACATATAACTATATCAACTGATATTAGTATATTGAGCTTTCTTAATTAAATTGAATCTATTTAAGTTAGTTTTATTTGGTTAGAAAATCACCTACTTTCCAAGTTTATTAATTTATTAGCATATAATTTACTTTTTAACTTTTACTTTATTTTTGTATCACCTCTAATTCTTAATTATCTTTGCTGTGATCTGCTTTCTTTATTTTTTTATTTTCTTTATTATGCATGCTAAATTTTCCCCCTTTTTAGAGAAAAAAACTTGCATATGTTTATCAATGTTGCCATATTTTTCTAATTTCTAATTTAAGAATTTCTCTAATTATTTTCAATAATTTTTTCTCTTACTCTCCAAGGAGTGATTTTATTGATTATTTTCTATTTTCTTGAGTTGCATGTATTTTTTTTCATCTTTTTAATTTTATATTGGAGGCATTGAAAATTAAATTTTTTCATTTGCAACCAGATTTGGGCCAAATCTCATGAGTTTAGAATTTTTGTTGTAATTATATTCATTTAAGTTTTAGTATTAAGTATTTCAAATACATGGACAGTCTCAGAAAGAATACAGTAGCAAACACAACAGTTTGTAACATTTTATCATTATTCCATACTTGCTTCAATTAAAACTTTTTGTAGAGATCAAATGAAGCCCCCCCGTTTACCCCTGCCTAAAGTTAATCTCCCTCTATTCCTCCCTCTAGTATGACCTTCATGTTCATCTTTCACATGCATGGTTTCATACATTTACTATGTATTTATCCATGTGCAATATATAATTCTTTTATAGGTTTCTATAACCTTATATAATTTTTATCATTCTATAGATATGATTCAGCAACTTGCTTTTTTTCATTTTATCTTATGTTTTTGAGAGTTGTCTCTCTAATTCATTTTTTTAGCATCTTTATTGGAGTATAATTGCTTTACAATGGTGTGTTAGTTTCTGCTGTATAACAGAGTGAATCAACTATACATATACATATATCCCCATATGTCCTCCCTCTTACGTCTCTCTCCCACCCTCCCTATCGCACCCCTATACGTGATCACAAAGCACAGAGCTAATCTCCCTGTGCTATGCGGCTGCTTCCCACTAGCTATCTGTTTTGCATTTGGTAATGTGTAAATGTCCCTGCCACTCTCTCACTTCATCCCAGCTTACCCTTCCCCCTCCCCGTGTCCTCAAGTCCATTCTCTACATCTGCATCTTTATTCCTGTCCTGTCCCTACGTTCTTCGTGACCTTTTTTTTTTTAGATTCCATATATATGTGGTAGCATACAGTATTTGTTCTTTTTTTCTCACTCACTTCACTCTGTATGACAGACTCTAGGTCCATCCACCTCACTACAAATAACTCAGTTTAGTTTCTTTTTATGTCTGAGTAATATTCCATTGTATATATGTGCCACATCTTCTTTATCCATTCATCTGTCGATGGACACTTAGGTTGCTTCCATGTTCTGGCTATTGTAAATAGAGCTGCAATGAACATTTTGGTACATGACTTTTTGAATTATGGTTTTCTCAGGGTATATGCCCAGTAGTGGGATTGCTGGGTTATATGGTAGTTCTATTTTTAGTTTTTTAGTTTTTTAAGTTCTATTTTTAGTTTTTTAAGGAACCTCCATACTGTTCTCCCTAGTGGCTGTATGAATTTACATTCCCACCAACAGTACAAGAGGGTTCCCTTTTCTCCAGCATTTATTGTTTGTAGATTTTTTGATGATGGCCATTCTGACCGGTGTGAGGTGATACCTCATTGTAGTTTTGATTTGCATTTCTCTAATGATTAGTGATGTTGAGCATTCTTTCATGTGTTTGTTGTTAATCTGTATATCTTCTTTGGAGAAATGTCTATTTAGGTCTTCCGCCCATTTTTGGATTGGGTTGTTTGTTCTACCCCAGTTTATTGATTGATGTTCTTATTTCTCAAATGTACACTCTTATTTTACCCCATGTACACTTGTATAAGAATTTCTCTAGGGTATATTTCTAGATGTGAATTGGAAGCTTCCTTAGGTATAACCATGTTCAACTTCAAAAGTTTTTTCCAGTATGTGGTAATAACAATTTATACTATTGTCAGAAGAGTATGAGAGTTCCCTTCCCTATTTTCTCACATCCTTACCAACAAATGGTACAGGGATTTTATACAAATATTTTGTTACTGTATAGATATGAAACGATATTTCATTATCTTTGTATTTTGCATCTCCTTTACTAATAGTGTTTATACACTATTTGTGTTTAGAGGGAATCCAGTTTTCTCTTCTATGATTTTCCTATTCATATCATTTGAAGATTCCCACCCTCCCTCTTCAATAAACCAATAACTTCCATTGTATTTGTTTTATAATCAAAAGAAAACATTTTTCATTATGAATATTCAAACAATGTGAAAATGTGTAAAGATGAACATAAAAAATTCACTAGTCTGCTATACAACTACTCTTGTGTTCAAGGAACCCTGCTGTTACAAAGTGTAGCCCACAATTGGCCTTTAGGAACTGATTTCTTCTTAACTGCCTGTATGTTGGCTACTTCTTTTTCCCATGCTCTGTTAAAGATGAGACAGTTCATGTATCCCATCCCTCTTTGGCAGGGCATGTCACTGTTTGGAATTTTATTTACTTGATGGCTTGCCTTGTGAATTCAAGTGTTTTAGTGAACTCAGGAAAACTTATGATTTTGAAGGTTATTTGGCTTTTCATCATTATTAGTGTGGAAGCAATGATCTTTCCAGTTTTCTGTGCTCTAAATGAAAACAGAAGTCCCCATCTTAATTTTTTTGGTAACATCTTTATTGACATATAATTCACATACCTAAGATTTACTCCTTTAAAGTGTACAATTATGTGGCTTTTAATATATTCACAGAGTTGTACAATCATTGCCACTGTCTCATTACAGAATACTTCCATTGACCCAAAAAGGAGCTCCATACCCATTAGTGGTCACTTCTCATTTCAGCCTCACCCCATCCCTCTGGCAACCACTAATCTACTTCATCTCTATAAATTTGCCTGTTCTAGACATTTCATATTGATGGAATCATATAATATGTGATTTTCTTGGTCTGAATTCTTTCACTTAGCATAATATTTTCAAGGTTCATCCATGTTGTACCATGTATCAGTATTGCATTCTTTTTTATGGTCAACTAGTATTCCAGCATATGGTTATCCTACATTTTGTTTATCCACTTATCAGTGAATGGACATTTGGGATGTTTTAACCTTTGGCTTTTGTGAATAATTCTGCTAAGAACCCTGATTTAAAAGTTTTTATGTGAACATTTTCCATTTCTATTGGGTATATACCTAGGAGTGTAATTGCCAAGTCAATTGATAACTCTATCTTTAACTTTTTTTGAGGAACTGCCAGACTGTTTTCCAAAGTGGCTGCCCCACCTTCATTTTTGAAGGATGTATTTTCAGCATATATATCTAAGATAACAGGCATTTTTTTCTTGTAGCATTTTAAAGTCGTTGTTCCATTGTCTTTTGGCATTTGCTGAATATAATGGGAAGTTGCTACCGTTTTTACTGTTTTTTCCTTCAAGTTAATGCGTGTTTTATATATATATATATATATATATATATATATATGGCCCATGAAAATGTTTATCTTGTTTTGATCATGAATTTATCCTTTTTTTGTTTCGTCTATCAGGGCTCACAAATTTATTCTGTAAGGGCCAGATAGTGAATATTTTAGGCTTTTCAGGCCAAATGGTCTCTGTCATAACTACTTAACTGCGATTAGCATGAAAGTAGCCATGGAAAAAGCAAAAATGAGTGGATGTGGCTATGTTCCCATTAAACTTTATTTATTAAAAAGAAGTGTGGTGGATCAGAATTTACCTGTAGACCATAGTATGCTGACTTTTGTTCTTTATAGTTTCTGTCACTGTTAAATATGGAGGCCAAAAGTTTAATTGAAGTATAAACTCTGTGGACCAAGACTGAAATCAATAATTTCAGTTTGGTTTGTGACTGAAGTTTTGATTCTTATTTTTACCTAAATATTATTAAGGGTAATTTAAAATTTTTTCATGTGGTTTTAGTGTTTTGTTGTTATTGTTTTTATCCCCTAGCTATTAATTTTGTTTCATTGAACTAGAGATACTTTTGGAACCTGTATAATGAATACTTTGTGGAATTTTTTGAGCTTTTATTTGTGGCTTGATATAAGATCAATTTAAAAACCTATGTGCACAGTAATATAGTATAATCTTAGTTTCTTAGTTAGAATAGTCCATAGATTACTCTTAAATCAATATTATTAATTGCGATATTTAGATCTTTATTATTCTAAGTTAAGTTTTGTCAATTCAGTTAATGAGAATTGAGAAAAGTTAAAAGAACCACTATTTATTTTCTAGGTATTTTCCTTTTATTGATAACCATTACATCTACATTTCTTTTTTCTTTTATGGCTATATAATAGAATACTGTATGGGACTTCATATTTCCCTGAACTTGGAGAGTTAGGTTCCAAAGCTGAGGACAGAAATATGTCAAGTACTCCACATTCTTAAATAAAGCCACAGAAGTCAAGGGCAAGACACTCCCTCCAAGACTGATTAAAAAGCAATCAATCTGGCTTTGCTATCTATGGTCATCACCAATGGATTCTGTTGCTTTCCTTTCCTGGAATATAAATATATAAATATAATATAAAAAGTTGTTTGTGCAATGGGCAAATTTTGTGTTTGGAGTACTGAGTCATTAGCCTGTTGAGGTGTGCTGTAACTTTTCCCTGTCTTTTCCATAAGGAAAGAGGGAAGTGCTTCTCCCATCCCCAAGCCACTGAAGGGAGGTTCCCAAGGATTATTTGTGGCGATTGATTGTACCTACATGCAAAGTATATTAATATCTCATTCCCATTTGGACACTTGCTTATCTAGTGATATTGTACTTATGTAAGCATGAAGAAAAAGGGAATAGGGGAACAATGTCAGGCCAAGGAGTGGGGACAGCACCTTGAATTCCCTATGTTTGATGTGGCAAGGAAATGGATTTCCCTGGATCAAGGGGACATTGAAGAAATTAGTTGACCTTGAGCCATAGTTCAAAAGGGATAACCACCAGATTATAGGACCCCAGCAGCAAAGTCTATGAAATATATTTTGGGTGATTAGATCTGGGGTTGAAAGTGGAAGAGGACAAGTCCAACTGTTAAAAAATTGCATATTAGGAAGGACCTTCTGTGGAACTCCCTACAAAACTGATAATGTGCCCTGTAAGAGAGCTTGACACACACACTCTCTGTTTCTCTCTCTTTTGAGTACCTGTCTAACAGAAAATGTTAATTGTCAGGCAGTGTTTACTAGAGAAGCATTTGGAGAAAAAAAATATCATCTAGGCAGCCAATTATGTGAAAGAACCCCTGCTATTTCTCCTATTTCCTTTTCTCAGGCTTTACATCCCAGAAAAACTAGAACTAGAAGAGAGGGAGGGGGTTACAAGAGCAAAAGACCATACCTCCTCCCCTCTGCAGGTTCCTTGGTCTGAAGGTCAGTAAGATCTGGAGGGGAGGGAGGAAATGAGTTTAGAGTTTTTAATTGGAATATGTGCTGTCTAATAATCACTGAAAATGACCAACCGTGGAAACTACCAGAAATGTCATTAAATGGATTGAGAAGACAGGTTCAACAGGGCGTGACTGAAGGCAGTGACTGGAAGAAAAAAATTTGTTATCCATATCTCTCAGAGTTTAGTGGGTTCAATAAACCAGTTATTTATATTTTGCCTGATAATTATTTAATAATTAAATAAATTATTTACTATGCTAAGTATCTTATGTTTTATCAATATAAAATGAATTTTTTTTCCCATTCAGTGCTTTATGTTTTGAATTTTACTTCAGTTGGTATTTTGCAACCCCTGCTTTCCTTTTGTTTTCATTTGTGTTGCATTTTTATGTTCACCTTTTTAAAAATTTTTCTTTCACAAATTGTTTTTCAAATCAATGTCACACACACACACACACACACACACACACACACACACACACACACATCTACCTATCTGCCTTTCCAATCTCAGTAGAGGAGGTTAACTTATTCACACTTGTTTTAATAGCTGATATGGTTGATTTACTTCTGCCAATTTCTTTTATATGCTTTCTTTTAAAAAATGCATGCTTTTCCTTGGTTTTCTAACTTTCAGTATAGAGACTTCATTTTTGTGTTTTCCAGTGACTTAGAGCATCATGTTTTATATTCTCATAATAGTATCCTTTATGTTGTTCAAAAGCATTCTTTAACTTCTGAGTCAAAAATAAAATAGTTTAATGTGAATGCCCCATATTTGAGATAGACTATCTAGAACACTTTTTTTTTTTTGTGGTATGCGGGCCTCCCTCTGTTGTGGCCTCTCCCGTTGCAGAGCACAGGCTCCTGACGCGCAGGCTCAGCGGCCATGGCTCACGGGCCCAGCCACTCCGTGGCATGTGGGATCCTCCCAGACCGGGGCGCGAACCCGGTTCCCCTGCATCGGCAGGTGGACGCACAACCACTGCGCCACCAGGGAAGCCCTAGAAAGCTTTTAATTCTGTTTCTTTCTTCAATCTCTTGTTATCATTATAGTCAACATTTCTATTTAAATATTTGCTATTCAATTTACCTATCATATATAAATCTATACACATACATACATATGTGGTTGTGCATGTTCATTTTAAAGAATATATATATATATATATATATTTTTTTTTTGGTACGCGGGCCTCTCACTGTTGTGGCCTCTCCCGTGGTGGAGCACAGGCTCCAGACGCGCAGGCTCAGCAGCCATGGCTCACGGGCCTAGCCGCTCCACGGCATGTGGGATCTTCCCAGACCGGGGCAGGAACCCGTGTCCCCTGCATCGGCAGGCAGACCCTCAACCACTACGCCACCAGGGAAGCCCTAAAGAATATTTTTAAATTAACATTTTAATCATTATCCTAATGATTGCATTTGTAAAAGTTACTTAAAATTGTCTCAATTTTAACTAATTTCAGTGCTCACCAGTCTTTATTTTTTACCTTGACTATACTATTTTTGGAATCTTTATTTTTGCTAATCTCTTTGTCAGTTGCAATATACGTTCAAACATTTCTTTTAAAAAAATTCATGAATAGTATGTCTTTATACATCTTGATATCTAAGATGGTCTTCCACTTGCCATCACACATGAAAGTTGATTAAATGAGATATAAGATAGATACTCCTTCAAGTTTATTATGAAATTAACTGTTAGAAAAGTTTGAAGACAGCCTGATTTTTATTTCTTTATAGCTAAAATATTTTGTCCACCTAGTCACTCGTCAAGTTTTTTTTTATAAGGATAGTTTAAAAATTAAGGTCCCCTTTAAATCACTATTTTCATTTATGGGAATTTATCCTAAGGAGATACACAGTATTTTGGGGTATTTTTCAGGCCATGTAGAAAGTCTGTTTGAATTCAGAGGACTAGTAAGTAGATAGGTAGGTGGATGATGACAACTCTGTGGACAGATACTCTTTTAGCTACAATGAAATTAGGATTTTAGATCACAAAAGGCAAGGAATAGCCAAATGGTTTCACCTAGTTTTAATTCTCAAACGCTTATTAGCACAATCTCTACAGGTTTGAATGGAAAAGAGGGGGGACATTTATTCTGACTGGTTGTTTATTTATACTTTCCCCAGACCAGACACTGTGAGACCATGGTGATATTTAATTATAATGTCTGTCTCTGGAGGGAACCCATTGTGAATAACCCTTGCTTTATTTGAGTAAAAAAGCAGAATTTCCCCTAAGAGGTTAAGGGAGGAAGGGTTTTTTAAGAAAGAACCTTGATTCCAATGCATTTTAATCTCATATTACTTGTCCCTGATTTCGGAAATGCAAATGTCACAGGAAGGGGGCCCAGTGACTTTGGCCCAGCTTTATAATGCACCCTATTTTCTAAGAAAAAATAAAAAAATCAGTGACCAGGATAATGCTGGGAACATTAGTCTATCTCCTTAGGATAAAGCCATATGAATAAAATTGGTTGGTCAAAGGGATACAGGTTTGAAAATTTGCCAACAGTAAGTGCCCTCTTTTGCACACTTTTCCCTACCTGGAGTTTTGGCATCCTTTTTAATCTCTGTCATTCTTATATGCAAAAATTTTTTTTTTAATTACAACTGGTGTCTTTTACTTTTTAATGTACTTATTCCCCACCTGTATTTCTTCTTTTGTATCTTGCCATATTTACTAAAATAATAATATTTATATTTGCCTTAGTGATAAAGCTTGTTTTTTCATGTATACACTGCAAGTTTTCCTAATTTGTTAGCTATATTTTATATATGTGTGTTTATTTGTATATATATGTATTTGTTGTTTTAGCTACATATTTTAACATTTCTATTTAGTTCAATTTATCAATTATTACCATGTTATTTCTGATTTTAATATTTTTCATATTTAGCAATGAGTCTCTCAAACCATCTATAAAAATTATAACCTAAATTTTTTCTAGTGCTTTTACGATTTATTTTATATTTAAAACTTGGAACCACTTATAGGTTGTTTTGATAATTATGATAGAAGCAATATTTTTGGTTTGTTGCTACATGACTGCTTTTTTTCCATCAATATCATTTATTGAATAAATTTATTTTTCTTTGTTGATATGAGATGTCACATTTAGCATGTATAAACTCCCGTATATCCTTAGGTTTATTTAAAGACCTTATTCTATTCTGTTATGTCATCCCAATACCATTTTGTTTCAAATAATGTCACTAAGTAATAAACTTTGATGTCTGGCAGGACAAGTCATTTTCTACTCTTCTTATTGTCTTTTTTTTTCTTTTTAAGAATAGGCAGGGATATGCTTCCAAGCACAGTAATAAGAAGGAGCATTTTCCTAGTAGATATTATGAATTGTAAAATATTATAAAAGAGTAAATATCAACTTTAGACCCTCTTTGTTAAATTCCAAATTATATTCCATAGCAATTTCAATAGAAAAATATACGGATCTGAAATTTACTACTTGATTGCCTCAATCCAAGAGTAAATATTGCCTTTTATTTTTCCAAGCTTATAACGTGTTTCCATAGTGTAGTGGTTATCATGTTTGCCTGATGTTTTTCCAAGGTTATAAAGTTCCAAAATATGGTTTTAGCATTTTTATGTAGAGGCTGTGATTTTGTTGTTTTTTTATGAGCTTTATGCTGCTCCTTTGGGTTATCATTTTGTTCCACAATGTTTTTCATTGGTTTACTGTCAGAATACAGGAAAGCTATTAGTTTTGTAGTTTTTTCCCAAACAGTTTACCATACTGAACTCTTGTTTTCTCTAATAGATTTACATTTGAATCTATTGGGTTTTTCAGATAGATAATCATATCGTGTGCAAATAACTACAGTCTTGCTTCTTTATTTCTAAAATATTTATAACTTTTACTTTGTTCTATTTTCTGAATGATGTTTTTGGTGGAAGTGCTAGAAACATTAATACTAATAATTAGAGCAGACAGTGTTACCTTGCTCATGATTTTCATGGTTAGTGGGGTGAGGAAAGGGGCAACTAGGCACTTATATTCAATTTGCCTTCTTACCAGTGCATTGATCCCACCATTTTCATCTATTTATTCTGCTTTTATTTTCAAATGTTTTATCTTGAAAGGGAATTTCTGGAGAAAATTCTTTGGTTTGCTTTTAGTGGTCCAAGTCACATCATACATTTGAGAGCACATTTTCACTCTGCTAAGATATATTATCCAAAGGAAGAGAGGAATATTTGAGATAAGACATCTGAAAACCTTATATCCTAAAAACAAACAAACAAAACTGACAATGGTAAGTATTGGCAAGGACCCAGTGCTACTGGAACTCTTCTATATTACTGGTAGAAATACAAAACGGTAGTACAGCCAGTCTGGAGAACATATTGGACGTTTGTTGTAAAGTTAAACATGCACTTAACATATGACCCAGCAATCTGACACCTGGATATTCCCCCCTGCCAGAGAAATGAAAACTTATGTTCATACAGAAATCTGTACATGAATGTTTATTGCAGCTTTATTCATAGTAGTCCCAAACTGGAAACAACCCAACTGTCTCTCAAGTGGGGGTGAATAAACTGTGGCACAAGCATACAATGGAATACTGCTCAGTAATAAAAAGGATCAATTGATATACAGAACAACATGGATGGATCTCAAATACATTATCCTAAGCTATAGAAGCTGGAATGAATAGTTTACATATTGTATGATTCCATTTACATGTCATTATAGAAGAGATGAAACTGTAGGGATAGAGAACAGATTGTTGTCAGGAATTGGGGTAAGGGTAAGTTTTTACTACAAAAGTATTGCACAAGGGAATAAGGATCTGTTTTGTATCTGCATCATGGAGATGTTCACATGACTCTATGTATATGTCAGAACTTGCCGAACTGTGTAGCAAAAAAGTGAATTTTACTGAATATAAATTCAAAAACAAAAGTTGTATTCACACAACAGGGTCTTCTTTGAACTAAAACTTCCTTCTCCCTCTGGCAGTTTACCTGCAGGGAGCAGAAGTCAGCTTAGACATATCTGTGAGAAAAGCCCAAATTGGGAGTTTTCTCCTCAGTGCATGAGGCATATGCAATTTTAACGTTTTTTATTCATCCAGCCAATTTTCATAGAAAATGGTAAGGTTTTTAAAAAACAATACCAAGGATTTAATGAGAGGTAAAGCAAAGTGTAACATTTCTAAGTATGAGAAATCATTGAGAGCATGTCATGTACTGGACTGAATTTTAGGCATCAGTTTACATTGTATATTACATACAATGTTTGTTTTTGTCATTAACTGGATTTAAAGTTTCGAGGATTCTTGTGTCTTCCTCAGCTACAATTTAAGTGCTATTAAAATAAAATAATTACTTATATAGAATCATCACTAATTCTTCTGAATTGTTCCTTTTTTATCATTTTAGCAAGATAATATTTAAAAATATTAAGTCATGAGATTGCAGTTTAGTTTCTTACCTCTTAATTATTCCCATTGAAGGAAAATGAAGATATGTTTGCCATCTAAATGCAACAGTGGCAGATGCTGTCTTGTAAGTTACGGTAACAGCCTAGTCATATTTCCTTGGGCCACTCTAAATTTGGGTTGCCATCATTTTCCATGGTATCTCCTGTAACCAGATCAACAATTCTTCAGTAACTTTTCTGCATTCTGCCTCCTAGATCCGTTTTTTATTTGTTACCTTTACTCCATTCCCATTCCCTTTGTCCAAACACTTTTGTCCTAGCTTATGCAAATAGCTTTCTACATATTGTCTCTTTCTGCTAAGTAACCCTCCTCTTTCTTATCCACTAATAATCATCAAATGAGTGAAGGTATGAATTCAAGATTTACAGAGTGGCATATGGAAATGTGATACACCAGTCAACCAGACTACAAGTATTAGAAACACTGTAGCCAGCTCAAAAAACCTGAACTTCAAATAATTGCAAATTAAGTAAATATTATGATACCACTTTCACCCTTGAGTTTAGAAAAAAATTAATATGAAAAACTGATATCTAGTTTTAACAAGTTCTGAGGAAATGGGCATTATCAAGCAGATTCCTGGGAGTGTAAATTGCTATAATTTTTTGGTAAAGTAATTTTTCTGCATATGAGTATAAAAAGTTTTTAAACTTTTTATTGGAGGATAGTTGATTTACAATGTTATGTTAATTTCAGGTGTACAGTAAAGTGAATCAGTTATACATATACATATATCCACTCTTCTTTAGATGCTTTTCCCATATAGGTCATTATGGAGCATTGAGTAGAGTTCACTGTGCTATACAATAGGTCCTTATTAGTTACCTATTTTATATATAGTAGTGTGTATATGTCAGTCCCAATTTCCCAATTTATCCCTCCCCCACTCCTTTCCCCCCCTAGTAACCATAAGTTTTTTTTTCTACATCTGTAACTCTATTTCTCTTTAGTAAATAAGTTCATTTGTACCATTCTTTTTAGATTCCACATATAAGCAATATCATATTATATTTGTCTTTCTCTGTCTGACTTCACTCAGTATGACAATCTCTAGGTCCATCAATGTTGCTGCAAATAACATTATTTTGTTCTTTTTTATGGCTGAGTAATATCCCATTGTATATATGTACCGTATCTTCTTTATTTACTCCTCTCTTGATGGGTATTTAGGTTGCTTCCATGTCTTGGCTATTCTAAATAGTGCTGCAATGAACATTGGGGTGCATGTATCTTTTTGAATTATGGTTTTCTGTGGATATATGCCCAGGAGTGGGATTGCTGGATCACATGGTAGTTCTATATTTACTTTTTTAAGGAATCTCCATACTGTTCTCCATAGTGGCTGTA
>NC_041234.1:94839411-94848798 GCF_002837175.3 Physeter macrocephalus
TAAGGTGATACCTCATTGTAGTTTTGATCTGCATTTCTCTAGTAATTAGTGATGTTGAGCATCTTTTCATGTGCTTTTTGGCCATCTGTATGTCTTGTTTGGTGAAATGTCTATTCAGGTCTTCTGCCCATTTTTTGATTGGGTTGCTTGGTTTTTTTAATATTGAGCTCCATGAGCTGTTTGTATATTTTGGAGATTAATCCCTTGTCAGTTGCTTTATTTGCAAATATTTTCTCCCATTCTGTGGGTTGTGGATCCAGAATTATTTTAACTATTAGAAATCTATCCTACCTAAAATGTAGGTAAGATGCATAATGCATCATTGTTTTAATTAAAATGAATTATAAATATTTTTCTTTTGTAAGGGAATGGATGACTGAATTATGGTGTAGTCATTCTAGATTTTAAGGAGAAAAATTTAGATTCTATTTCTATTGGCCTAGAAGGGTCTCCATGATGTATTGTTCTGTGGAAAAAATGTTGAAGAACAATGGATATGAGCTAACATATTCACATAAGGAATAGAAAACCTAAAAGTATTTTTTGGTATATGTTTGTAATATTACAGAGAAAGGCATGAGAGATTGGGATGTTTACCACAGGAGGGGGTTTGTTTGCTTATTTAAACAAATGAACTAAAAAGTCAGCATCTTTTAAAGAGGTTGAAAATGTAATTGCTTTTGTGATTATAGAGAAAGGTGTGGTAGTGAGGAGGATACACCTAAACTGGTTTCCACTGGATGGGAGTGATAGTGATTGCTTCTTCTATCTTGTGACACTAGAGAGCCAGTATAGCATAGCTGTTAAGAACACAGGGCCTGTACCATAACTATATGGGTTTGAATCCTAGCTCCTTTACTTAAATATGTGTTATCTCTGGCAAGTTTAGTAAATTGCTCAGTGCTTCAGTTTCCTTGTAAAATACGGCAATAATAATACCTGCTGAATCACGTGGTTATGAGGATTACATGAATTAATATGTTCAATGCTTAGAATATTTCCTGTTATAAAGTAACCATTCAGTAAATGTTAGCTGCTACTGTATAATGACAGGATTTATATGGATATCTCATTTATTAAGACATGGTATTTTAAAAGAAGTATATAAACAGGTAAATCCAGTATTTATGTACATAATATTTATCAGTGTTTTATCTTGAACATAGGATTGTGACAGTTTCTCTTATTTTTCATAATTTAGAAAATGAATATATATTATTTATTCTGATGAAAATCAAAAGCTTATTACAAGTCATATATGCTTGATATCAAAGCAAATCAAGATGTGTCATCTCCAACTCACCATACAAATGTATCTAAGGCCAAGTCCTAGATTTCAGCAAAACTTATTTCCACATGCCTTTAGCTATAACTAGGATGACTATATAATTTATCATCCAATCCAGGGTACTTTTGAGAGGGGAATAGGGCACTTTGTAATTACACCCATAAAACAGATCTTAATAAGGGACTATCTGGTTAACTAGGTTACATGATCACACTAGCCCCAATTGAATCTCCCTTGACATACCTGTACTCACCCACTGCAGCCCAGTACACCTATGCTTACCTCAGATTCATAATGGTCAGTAAAGACACCCTAGTTCAGGCTACCGTTACTCTTCATTTGCATTAATCCAATAGCTTTCTAAAAGACCTCCCTTCTCTGTCCTTATTTCCAATCAGTCATCATGACTGCCAGAGTGATCGTTTTAAAATATAAGTTAAATCGTATCACTTTTCTGCTCAGTTCTTCCAATGACTTTCTCTATCACTCAGAGTAAAATCCAGAGTCCTTTCAATCATCTTTATAAGACCCTACCTGTCTGGTTGTCTCCTGCCTCCAACTCCCTACTTGTATCTCATTACTTCTCTAACCCTATCTCCTACTATCCCCTTATCATTCGTTCACCTCCAGCAATACTGCCCCTTTTCTGTCCTTCAAACATACCAGACCTGCCTAGACCTCAGGGCCTTTGCACTCTTTGTTCCCTCTTCTTGGTGTGTTCTTTCTGCCAATATCTATGGGTTTTGCTCTCTCATTTTTTTTTTTTTTACTTTTTTTCTCAAAGTCTCCTTCCCCATGAAGCCTACCAAATTACTTTACGTACAATTGCAAATCACTTGCATCTCTGGTACTCTCCATCCCTTTTCCCTATTTTATTTTATTAATTTTCTGTTGCAGTTCACTAGAATGTAAGCTTCTACGAAGTTAATAATTGCCTCTTGTATCTACTACTGTTTCCATCGTACCTAGAACAGTGCTGGCCACGTAGTCAGCGCTTAATACATATTTCTTGATTGACAGTGAAGACTTTAAAATTCACGCGCTTCCCTATTTTGTCAAGCACACACTTGTTTATACTATTGCTTTGCAGAAATTCAACCATGTTTTTTGGGGAGGCATGCCTAGTGTCATAACTTCTGTGAGCATATTGCCTGTCCATTCTGAAAAAAGGTCACAAGTCTAGTAATGACCACAGCTGTATGCCATACCTGTGTGCCAATTTGTAAAGGAAATGGCAAGATTTGGAAGCATCTTCCCACATATGTTTTAAAATAGATCAGGTAGGAAACAGGAGTCTTATCTATACTGATGCAGATCTTTATTTTACAGCCACTAATTCCTCAGAGGATTAATAAAGGATGACAGCAAGAGAAGAAAGATCTTTAGACTCATTTTTATATGATGCTTTGCCAAGAGCGACATTTATCAGGGCAGTACATGCACCACATGGTAGCAGGGGGACTTGGTAATGTGTGAATTTGTTACCATCTCCAAATTAAGTCTGCTCAATTCTGTTGTCTTTCCAATTTTACATTCTTGATTACAAATTCATAAAACTGTCCCTTCTTTTGAACATAAATTCAACTGCTTCAAAAATATAATTGTTCATGTTTATCAAGTACGTAATTTGTTTTTAACTTGCCAGTTACTAATTACATATGAAATATAAATGAATTGCAGGCCATATATTCTGTGTTAACTACTACAAGGAAAACTTTTAGTAGGTCCTGTCAACATTGGAAGTAACAAGCCTGGAATTAAACATTCCTGACATACCCTACTTCTCAACCTAGACATCTAGGAATATGTAATTAACAATGACTTACATATACATCCACAAAATGTGGCAAAAGAGTATGTCTTATGGAAATTGTCTTTTGAGAGGTTTTCATGCTATGAAAAGTATTTTAACCTAACTTATTCTAGTGCCACTAACTTTATTTATTGAGAAACTAAACTTCATGAAGTCAGGGATCTTGTTCATCATTTTATACCTAGGTGTATTCATTTCCTCAGGCTACTGTAACAAATTACAATAAACTTGGTGGCTTAAAACAGCAGAAATTTATTCTTTCACAATTCTGGAGGCCAGAAGTCTGAAATCAAAGTGTCTGTAGGAGTGCACTCTCTCTGGAGGCTCTGGGAAAGAATCCTTCCTTGCTTCTTCCTATTTCTGATGGTTGCCCAGCATTCTTTGGTGAGCCTTGGCCTGTGGTTACTTAAATCCAGTCTCTGTTTCCCTCTTCACATTGCCTTTTCCTCTATGTGTGTCTATCTCTCAAAACTTCCTCTGCTTCTCCCTTGTAATCATATATACCATTACATACATACATGCCAGATAATCCAGGCTAAAACTCCCCCTCTCAAGATGCTTTACTTACATTCTTTGCCATATAAGGTAATTCTCTCTATTTTACATAAAAGATAATATTTACAGGTTCTGAGGATTAGGCAGTGAATATATCTTTGGAGGATGATTTGTTTAGCCTACCACACTAAGGCAGTGCCTGACACGTAATAGAAAGTTGATAAATTTAGTGACTTAGGGCTTCCCTGGTGGTGCAGTGGTTGCGCGTCCGCCTGCCGATGCAGGGGAACCGGGTTCGCGCCCCGGTCTGGGAGGATCCCACATGCCGCGGAGCGGCTGGGCCCGTGAGCCATGGCCGCTGGGCCTGCGCGTCCAGAGCCTGTGCTCCGCAACGGGAGAGGCCACAGCAGAGGGAGGCCCGCATACCACAAAAAAAAAAAAATTGTGTACAGGTTAAAAAAAAAAAAAATTTAGTGACTTATATGACTTGAGCAAATCTCTCTCTTTCACTCAATCTGATTTTCCCACATTTAGTCTGAGAGTGCTGAATTAATTAATCATTTTGACTTGAAATGACATGAAACAACAGATCAATTAGTGAAGAAAAAAATTGCATGAAATACAGATTAAGCCAGGTATAGGGTCGAGTTTGATGTTGTTCATTCCACGCTTCAGTCATTCAGTGAAAGAGAGAAAGAGACAAGTCCATGTCTTTCTGTTTCTGAGTTGGCATATCAGTCATTTCAAGGCAATATAATAAGATTTGATAGACTTCATTTGCTAATTGTTTAGAAAACACAGAGATGTTCTTACTGCAAATACATGTGTGAAAGTGGGAGAAATCTCTGTAACCGTATGATACTTGCAATATGTTTGTTATTAGTCTAGAGCCCCAAACTTCTAAACCATGAAGAACTCTATTTGAATTATTTTTCCCAAATATTATGAGACCTAACACTGTAGAGGAAGTATACTACCATACCAAAGAAAACATACTTTTGATAGCTAAAATTTTAATCAACTGCAGTTTACAGTAGCTATGATTTCAAGACATTGGAATTATTGATATTTTGAAATAAAACTTTTACATTACCATTTTAAATACATTTATGAAATCTAAATACCATGGAAATTTGATACCTGCTATTATCTATTTTAAAAATATGCAAACTTTTCCTTCAAAATTTCTATGTGAGTAGCAAATTTCTCCTTGAACTCATGTTTCCATTTAACTACTCTCAAAAGATTTTTATTCTAATTTAATATATGTTGGCATGAAAAAATTTTATTGGTTTTCAACAAATGGTGCTGGAACAACTATACATCCATATAAAAAAAAATGACTCTAGACACAGACCTTATACCCTTCACAAAAATTAACTCAAAATGGATCACAGACCTAAATATAAAGCACAAAATTATGAAAATTCTGGAAGGTAACATTGGAGAAAATCAAAATGAACTTGGGTATGGTGATGACTTTTTTAGATACAAAACCAAAAGCATGATCCATTGAAGAAATAATTGATAAGACAAACTCCATTAAAATTAAAAACTTCTACTCTGCAAAAGACAGTGTCAAGAGAATGAGATGACAGGCCACAGATTTGGATAAATATTTGTGAAGGATACATCTGATAAAGAACTGGTACCCAGGGAATTCCCTGGTGGTCCAGTGCTTAGGACTTTGTGTTTCCACTGCAGGAAGCATGGGTTTGATCCCTGGTTAGGGAACTAAGATCCTGCAAGCTGCACAGCACAGCCAAGAGAACTGGTATCCAAAATATCAAAGCACTCTTTAAAAAAATTTTTTTTCCTGGCTTATGAACAACAAAAACTTTATATCTCACAGTTCTGCAGGCTGGAAGTCCAAGATCAGGGTGCTGGCAAGGTCATGTGAGGGCCCTCTTCCAGGTTGTAGACTTCTCATTCAAAATATACAAAGAACTCTTAAAACTCAACATTAAGAATACAACCCAACTAAAAAATAGGCCAAAGACCTTAAAAGACATCACACCAAAGAGGGTATACAGATGTCCAATACGCATATGAAAAGATGCTCCACATCATAGGTCATCAGGGAATTGCAAATTAAACAACAATGAGATACTACTACACACCTATTAGAATGGCCAAAATCCAGAACAGTCACAATACCAAATGCTGGTGAGGATGTGAAGCAACAGGAACTCTCCTACATTGTTGGTGGGGATGCAAGATGGTATAGCCACTTTGGAAAACAGCTGGGAATTTTCTTACACAACTCACCATACTTTTCCCATGTGATTCAGAAATCACACTCTTTGCTGTATACCCAAACGAAACAGAAAACTTACATCCACATAAGATCCTGCACTCGAATACTTACAGCAGGTTTTTTTTTTATCATTGTTAAACTATATGATTCCAGCTATAAGACATTCTGTAAAAGGCAAAACTGTGGAGACAGTAAGAAGATCAGTGGATGCCAGGGGTTGGAGGTCATAGGGAATGGGGAGGGATGGATGGGTGGAACACAGGATTTTTAGGGCAGTGAGAATGCCATAATTATGGAAACATGTTGTATACATAGGTCCAAACCCAGAGAATTACAACACCAAGAGTGAACCATAATGTAAACTATGGACATTGGGTGATTATGATGTGTCAATATAGGCTCATCAGTTGTAGAAAATGTACCACTCTGGTGGGAAATGTTGACAATGGAGAGGCTATGTGTGGGAACAGAAAGTTTATGGAAAATCTATGTACCTTTCTGCCCTTTTTTTCTGAACCTAAAGCTGCTGTAAAAGATAAAACACTTAAATTAAAAAACAGTAATTTACTGGTGACCTCATCTGCAAAAGATAAGTATATAAATAGTATTTTTGTTTTATTTTGTTTTTGGTTTTGTTTTTACTTCTTTTAACATCTTTATTGGAGTATAATTGCTTTACAATGGTGTGTTAGTTTCTGCTTTATAACAAAGTGAATCAGCTATAAGTGTACATATATCCCCATATCTCCTCTGTCTTGCATCTCCCTCCCACACTCCCTATCCCACCCCTCTAGGTGGACACAAAGCACTGAGCTGATCTTCCTGTGCTATGCAGCTGCTTCCCACTAGCTATCTATTTTACATTTGGTAATGTATATATGTCCATGCCACTCTCTCACATCATCTCAGCTTCCCCTTCCCCTTCCCTGTGTCCTGAAGTCCATTATCTACATATGCATCTTTATTCCACTCCTGCCCCTAGGTTCTTGAGAACTTTTTTTTTTTAGATTCCATATATATGTGTTAGCATATGGTATTTGTTTTTCTCTTTCTGACTTACTTCACTCTGTATGACAGTCTCTAGGTTGATCCACCTCACTAAAAATAACTCAGTTTCATTTCTTTTTATGGCTGAGTAATATTCCATTGTATATATGTGCCACATCTTCTTTATCTATTCATCTGTTGATAGACACTTAGGTTGCTTCCATGTCCTGGCTATTGTAAATAGAGCTGCAGTGAACATTGGGGTACATGACTCTTTTTGAAATATGGTTTTCTCAGGGTATATGCCCAGTAGTGGGATGGCTGGGTCATATGATAGTTTTAATTGTAGTGTTTTAAGGAACCTCCATATTGTTCTCCAGAGTGGTTGTATCAATTTACATTCCCACTAACATTGCAAGAGGGTTCCCTTTTCTCCACACCCTCTCCAACATTTATTGTTTGTATATATTTTGATGATGACCGTTCTGACCGGTGTGAGGTGATACCTCATTGTAGTTTTGATTTGCATTTCTCTAAGGATTAGTGATGTTGAGCATCCTTTCATGTGTTTGTTGGCGATCTGTATATCTTCTTTGGAGAAATGTCTATTTAGGTCTTCTGCCCATTTTTGGATTGGGTTGTTTGTGGTGGGTCAAAAAAGATCTTGCTGTGATTTATGTCATAGAGTGTTCTGCCTATGTTTTCCTCTAAGATTTTTATAGTGTCTGGCCTTACATTTAAGTGTTTAATCCATTTCGAGTTTATTTTTGTGTATGGTGTTAGAGAGTGTTCTAATTTCATTCTTTTTCATGTAGCTGTCCAGTTTTCCCAGCACCGCTTATTGAACAGAGTATCATTTCTCCATTGTATATCCTTGCCTCCTTTGTCATAGTTTAGTTGGCCAGTACCATACTGTCTTGATTGCTGTAGCTTTGTAGTATAGTCTGAAGTCCAGGATCCTGATTCCTCCAGCTCCGTTTTTCTTTCTCAAGATTTCTTTGGCTCTTTGGGGTCTTTTATGTTTCCATACAAATTGAAGTTTTTTGTTCTAGTTTGGTGAGAAATGCCATTGCTAATTTGATAGGGTTTGCTTTGAATCTGTAGATTCCTTTGGGTATAGTCATTTTCACAATGTTGATTCTTCCAATTCAAGAACATGGTATATCTCTCCATCTGTCTGTATGATCTTTAATTTCTTTCATCAGTGTCTTATAGTTTTCTGCATACAGGTCTTTTGTCTCCTTAGGTAGGTTTATTTCTAGGTATTTTATTCTTTTAGTTGCAATGGTAAATGGGATTGTTTCCTTAATTTCTCTTTCAGAGTCTTCATCATTAGTGTATAGGAATGCAAGAGATTTCTGTGCATTAATTTTGTATCCTGCTACTTTACCAAATTCATTGATTAGTCCAGTAGTTTTCTGGTAGCATCTCTAGTATTCTCTATGTATAGTATCATGTCCTCTGCAAGCAGTGACAGTTTTAATTCTTCTTTTCTGATTTGGATTCCTTTTGTTACTTTTTCTTCTCTGATTGCTGTGGCTAAAACTTCCAAAACTATGTTGAATAATAGTGATGAGATTGGGCAACCTTATTTTGTTCCTGACCTTAGTGGAAATGGTTTCCATTTTTCACCATTGAGAACGATGTTGGCTGTGGGTTTGTCATATATGGCCTTTATTATGTTGAGGTAAATTCCCTCTATGCCTACTTTCTGGAGGGATTTTATTGTAAATGGGTGTTGAATATTGTTGAAAGCTTTTTCTACATCTCGAGGTGATCATATGGTTTTTATCCTTCAAATTGTTAAAATGGTGTATCACATTGATTGATTTGCATATATTGAAGAATCCTTGCATTCCTGGGATAGACCCCACTTGATCCTGGTGTATGATCATTTTAATGTGCGGTTTGATTCTTTTTGCTAGTAATTTGTTCAGGATTTTTGCATGTCTGTTCATCAGAGATATTGGCCTGTAGTTTTCTTTTTTTGTGACATCTTTGTCTGGTTTTGGTATCAGGGTGATGGTGGCCTCAAAGAATGTGTTTGGGAGCATTCCTCCCTCTGCTATATATTCGAAGAATTTGGGAAGGATGGGTGTTATCTTTTCTCTAAATGTTTGATAGAATTCACCTGTGAAGCCATCTGGTCCTCAGCTTCTGTTTGTTGGAAGATTTAATCACAGTTTCAATGCTTCTGATTGGTCTGTTTATATATTCTATTTCTTCCTGGTTCAGTCTCAAAAGGTTGTGCTTTTCTAAGAATTTGTCCATTTCTTCCAGGTTGTCCATTTTATTGGCATATAGTTGCTTGTAGTAATCTCTCATGATCCTTCATATTTCTGCAGCATCAGATGTTACTTCTCCTTTTTCATTTCTAATTCTACTGATTTGAGTCTTCTCCCGTTTTTTCTTTTTTTTTTTTTTTTTTTTTTCAACATCTTTATTGGAGTATAACTGTTTTACAATAGTGTGTTAGTTTCTCCTTTACAACAAAGTGAATCAGTTATACATATACATATGTTCCCATATCTCTTCCCTCTTGTGTCT
>NC_041234.1:94853851-94855502 GCF_002837175.3 Physeter macrocephalus
GGGGGGAGGGAGGGGCACGGATGCGGGGCGAGCCTGCGGCGGCAGGGGCCGGCGTGACGCTGCACCGGCCCGAGGCGCACCGCGCGTTCTCCTGGGGAAGCTGTCCCTGGATCCCGGGGCCCCGGCAGTGGCGGGCTGCACGAGCTCCCTGGAGGGGCGGTGTGGAGAGTGACCTGTGCTCGCACACAGGTCTCTTGGTGGCGGCAGCAGCAACCCGAGCATCCCACACCTGTCTCTGCTGTCCGCGCCGACAGCCGCGGCTCGCGCCCGTTTCTGGAGCTCCTTTAAGCGGCGTGCTTAAACCCCTTCCTCGCGCACCAGGAAGCAAAGAGGGAAGAAAAGGTCTCTTGCCTCTTTGGCAGCTCCAGACTTCTCCCGGACTCCCTCCCGGCTAGCCGTGGCGCCCTAGCCCCTTCAGGCTGTTTTCACTCTGCCAACTCCAGACCTTTCCCTGGGATCCAACTGAAGCCCGAGGCTCAGCTCCCAGCCCCCGCCCGCCCCGGCGGGTGAGCCGACAAGCCTCTCGGGCTGGTGAGTGCTGGTCGGCACTGATCCTCTGTGCGGGAATCTCTCCGCTTTGCCCTCTGCACCCCGCTGCTGCGCTCTCCTCCGAGGCTCCGGAGCTTCCCCCTCCGCCACCCACAGTCTCCGCCCGCGAAGGGGCTTCTAGGGTGTGGGAACCTTTCCTCCTTCACGGCTCCCTCCCACTGGTGCAGGTCCCGTCCCTATTCTTTGTCTCTGTTTATTCTTTTTTCTTTTGCCTACCCAGGTACGTGGGGGGTTTCTTGCCTTTTGTGAGGTCTGATGTCTTCTGCCAGCGTTCGGTGGGTGTTCTATAGGAGAAGTTCCACGTGTAGCTGTATTTCTGATGTATCTGTGAGGAGGAAGGTGATTTCCGCGTCTTACTCTTCCGCCATCTTGCCTGCTCCCTCCTCCCGTTTTTTCTTGATGAGTCTGGCTAATGGTTTATCAATTTTGTTTTTCTTCTCAAAGAACAAGCTTGTAGTTTTATTGATCTTTGCTATTGTTTCCTTCATTTCTTTTTCATTTATTTCTGATCTGATCTTTATGATTTCTTTCCTTCTGCTAACTTTGGGGGTATTTTGTTCTTATTTTTCTAATTTCGTTGGGTGTAATGTTAGGTTGTTTATTTGAGATGTTTCTTGTTTCTTGAGGTAGGATTGTATTGCTAAAAACTGCCCTAGAACTGCTAGGGCAGTTGCTAGGGAACTGCTAGGGAAATTGCTAGAACTGCTTTTGCTGCATCCCATAGGTTTTGGGCCATCATGTTTTCATTGTCATTTGTTTCTAGGTATTTTTTGATTTCCTCTTTGATTTCTTCAGTGATCTTTTGATCATTAATTAGTGTATTTTTTAGCCTCCATGTGTTGTATTTTTTAGAGATTTTTTTTCCTGTAATTGATATCTAGTCTTATAGCATTGTGGTCGGTAAAGATACTTGATATGATTTCAATTTTCTTAAATTTACCAAGGCTCGATTTGTGACTCAAGATATGATCTATCCTGGAGGATGTTCCATGAGCACTTGAGAAGAAAGTGTATACTGTTGTTTTTGGATGGAAGGTCCTATTAATATCAATTAAGTGCATCTTGTTTAATGTATCATTTAAAGCTTGTGTTTCCTTATTTA
>NC_041234.1:94855740-94887044 GCF_002837175.3 Physeter macrocephalus
TTATGTAGTGTCCCTCTTTGTCTCTTGTAATAGTCCTTATTTTAAAATCTATTTTGTCTGATATGAAAATTGCTACTCCAGATTTCTTTTGGTTTCCATTTGCATGGAATATCTTTTCCCATCCCGTCACTTTCAGTCTGTATGTGTCCCTAGGTCTGAAGTGGGTCTCTTGTAGACAGCATATATATGTGTCTTCTTTTTATATCCATTCAGTCAGTCAATGTCTTTTGTTTGGATCATTTAATCTGTTTACATTTAAGGTAATTATCAATATGTATGTTCCTATTACCATTTTAATTGTTTTGGGTTTGTTATTGTAGGTCTTTTCCTTCTCTTGTGTTTCCTGCCTAGAGAAGTTCCTTTAGCATTTGTTGTAAAGCTGGTTGGGTGGTGCTGAATTCTCTTAGCTTTTACTTGTCTGTAAAGTTTTTGATTTCTCTGTTGAATCTGAATGAGATACTTGCTGGGTAAAGTAAACTTGGCTGTAGGTTTTTCCCTTTCATCACTTTAAATATATCCTGGCACTCCTTTCTGGCTTGCAGAGTTTCTGCTGAAAGATGAGCTGTTAACCTTATGGAGATTTCCTTGTATGTTATTTGTTGCTTTTCCCTTCTGCTTTTAATATTTTTTCTTTGTATTTAACTTTTGATATTTTGATTCATGTGTGTCTTGGCATGTTTCTCCTTCGATTTATCCTGTATGGGACTCTCTGTGCTTCCTGGACTTGATTGACTATTTCCTTTCCCATATTAGGGAAGTTTCAACTATAATCTCTTCAAATATTTTCTCAGACCCTTTCATTTTCTCTTCTTCTTCCTGGACCCTTATAATGTTTAATGTTGTCCTAGAGGTCTCTGAGATTGTCCTCAATTCTTTTCATTCTTTTTTGTTTATTTTGCTCTGCAGTAGTTATTTCCAGGCCAGTTATCCGTTCTTCTGCCTTTTTATCTTCCAGGTCACTTATCTGTTTTTCTGCCTCAGTTTATTCTGCTCTTGATTCTTTCTAGAGAATTTTAAATTTCATTTATTTTGTTGTTCATCATTGTTTTTTGTTCTTTAGTTCTTCTGGGTCCTTCTTAAACGTTTGTTTTATTTTCACCATTCTATTTCAAAGCCTTTGCAAGATTTTGGATTTTCCAAGATTTTGGATCATCTTTACTGTCATTATTCTGAATTCTTTTTCAGGTAGACTGCCTATTTCCTCTTCATTTGTTTCGTCTCATGGGTTTTTACATTGCTCCTTCATGTGCTGTGTATTTCCCTCTCTTCTCATTTTGCTTAACTTACTGTGTTTGGGGTTTCCTTTTCACCAGCTGCAGGTTCGCAGTTCCCATTGTGTTTGGCATCTGCCCCCAATGGCTAAGGTTTGTTCAGTGGGTTGTGTAGGCTTCCTTGTGGAGGGGACTGGTGCCTATGTTCTGGTGGATGCGTCTGGATCCTGTCTTTCTGGTAGGCAGGACCACGTCCGGTGGTGTGTTTTGGGGTGCCTGTGAACTTATTATGATTTTAGGCAGCCTCTCTGCTAATGGGTAGGGTTGTGTTCCTATATTTCTAGTTGTTTGGTATGAGGTGTCCAGCACTGTAGCTTGCTGGTTGTTGAGTGGAGCTGTGTCTTAGCATTGAGATGGAGATCTCTGGGAGAACTTTCACTGTTTGATTTTGTGTGGGGCTGGGAAGTCTCTGATGGTCCAGTATTCTGAACTCAGCTCTCCCATCTAACAGGCACAGGCCTGACATGCGGCTGGAGCACCAAGTCCCTGTGAGCCACACGGCTCAGAAGAAAAGAGAAAAAACGGAAAGAAAGCAAAATAAATAGATAAAGTTATTTAACTAAAAAATTTAGAAAAGATTATTAAAAATTAAAAAGTTAAAAAAATAAATAAAAAGAGAGAAAGAAGAGAGCAACCAAACCAATAAACAACTCCAATGATAACAAGTGCTAAAAACTATACTAAAAAACGAAACAAAAACAAAACAAAAAAACGGACAGAGAGAATTCTAGGACATATGGTAAAAGCTAAGCTATACAGACAATATCACACAAAGAAGCATACACATACATATTTACAAAAAGAGAAAAGGAAAAAATATATACATCTATATATAAAAAATAAAAAGGAAGACAGCAACCGAATCTATAAACAAATCTACCAATGAAAATAAACTCTAAATACTAAACTAAGATAAACATAGAACCAGAAACCAATTAGATGCAGAAAGGAAGCCCCAAGCCTACAGTTGCTCGCATAGTCCACTGTCTCAATTTTGGGATGATTTGTTGTTTATTCAGGTGTTCCAGAGATGCAGGGTACATCAAGTTGATTGTGGAGATTTAATCCGCTGCTCCTGAGGCTGCTGGGAGAAATTTCCCTTTCTCTCCTTTGTTCGCACAGCTACTGGGGTTCAGCTTGCATTTTGCCCCACCTCCACCTGTAGGTCACCCTCTGGCAACTGTTCCCTCCCCAGACCGGATGGGGTTAAAAGAGCAGCTGATTAGGGGTCTGTTTCTCACTCAGGCCGGGTCGAACCTGCGGCGGCAGAAGCTGACATGATGTTGCACCAGCCTGAGGCGTGCTGTGTGTTCTTCCAGGGAAATTGTTCCTGGATCACAGGACCCTGGCAGTGGCGGGCTGCACAGGCTCCCGGTGGGGTGTGTGTGGATAGTGACCTGTGCTCGCACACAGGCTTCTTGGTGGCTGCAGCAGCCTTAGCATTTCATGTCTGTCTCTGGTGTCTGTGCTGATAGCCACGGCTTCTGAGATTGTCCTCAATTCTTTTCATTCTTTTTTGTTTATTTTGCTCTGCAGTAGTTATTTCCAGGCCAGTTATCCGTTCTTCTGCCTTTTTATCTTCCAGGTCACTTATCTGTTTTTCTGCCTCAGTTTATTCTGCTCTTGATTCTTTCTAGAGAATTTTAAATTTCATTTATTTTGTTGTTCATCATTGTTTTTTGTTCTTTAGTTCTTCTGGGTCCTTCTTAAACGTTTGTTTTATTTTCACCATTCTATTTCAAAGCCTTTGCAAGATTTTGGATTTTCCAAGATTTTGGATCATCTTTACTGTCATTATTCTGAATTCTTTTTCAGGTAGACTGCCTATTTCCTCTTCATTTGTTTCGTCTCATGGGTTTTTACATTGCTCCTTCATGTGCTGTGTATTTCCCTCTCTTCTCATTTTGCTTAACTTACTGTGTTTGGGGTTTCCTTTTCACCAGCTGCAGGTTCGCAGTTCCCATTGTGTTTGGCATCTGCCCCCAATGGCTAAGGTTTGTTCAGTGGGTTGTGTAGGCTTCCTTGTGGAGGGGACTGGTGCCTATGTTCTGGTGGATGCGTCTGGATCCTGTCTTTCTGGTAGGCAGGACCACGTCCGGTGGTGTGTTTTGGGGTGCCTGTGAACTTATTATGATTTTAGGCAGCCTCTCTGCTAATGGGTAGGGTTGTGTTCCTATATTTCTAGTTGTTTGGTATGAGGTGTCCAGCACTGTAGCTTGCTGGTTGTTGAGTGGAGCTGTGTCTTAGCATTGAGATGGAGATCTCTGGGAGAACTTTCACTGTTTGATTTTGTGTGGGGCTGGGAAGTCTCTGATGGTCCAGTATTCTGAACTCAGCTCTCCCATCTAACAGGCACAGGCCTGACATGCGGCTGGAGCACCAAGTCCCTGTGAGCCACACGGCTCAGAAGAAAAGAGAAAAAACGGAAAGAAAGCAAAATAAATAGATAAAGTTATTTAACTAAAAAATTTAGAAAAGATTATTAAAAATTAAAAAGTTAAAAAAATAAATAAAAAGAGAGAAAGAAGAGAGCAACCAAACCAATAAACAACTCCAATGATAACAAGTGCTAAAAACTATACTAAAAAAAAAAAAAAAAGATGGACAGACAGAACCCTGGGTTAAGTGGTAAAAGCAAATGTATACAGGCAGAATCACAAAGAAGCATACACATACACACCCACAAAAAAGAGAAAAATGAAAAAATATATATATATATAAACAAAAGGAAGAGAGCAACCAAATCAGTGAACAAATCTACCAATGATAATAAGCTCTGTGTACTAAACTAAGAGAAACATAAATCCAGAAACAAATTAGATACAGAAAGCAAACCCCCTTTAATCCATTTTGAGATTATTTTTGTATATGTTATGAGAAAGTAGTCCAGTTTGATTCATTTACATATAGCTGCCCAGTTTTCCCAGCCAAAGACAATTTATTGAATAGTTGGACTTTTCCCCACTATATATTCTTGACTCTTTTGTCAGAAATTAATTGACCATATACGTGTGGGTTTATTTCTGGGCCCTGTATTCTGTTCCATTAATCTGTGTGTCTGTTTTTGTGACAGTGCCATACTGTTTTGATTATTGTAGCTTTGTAGTATAGTTTGAAATCAGGGATCATGATACCTCCAGCTTTGTACTTCCATATCAAGATTGTTTGGGCTATTTGAGGTCTTTTGTGTTTCCCTATAAATTTTAGAATTATTTTCCCTAGTTCTCTGAAAAATGCCAGTATTTTGATAGGGACTGCATTGAATCTGTAGATTACCTTGAGTAGTATGGTCATTTTAGCAATAGTAATTCTTCCAATTCATGAACATACTGTTTCTTTCCATTTCTTTCTATCATCTTTAATTTCTTTCATCAGTGTCATAGTTTTTCTAGTATAGGTCTTTTTTTCCTTAGTTGTATTTCTGGATATTTTATTCTTTTTTTTTTTTTTTTTTTCTTTGCAGTACATCGGCCTCTCACTGTTGTGGCCTCTCCCATTGCGGAGCACAGGCTCCGGACGCACAGGCTCAGTGGCCATGGCTCACGGGCCTAGCTGCTCCGTGGCACGTGGGATCTTCCTGGACCGGGCCACGAACCCATGTCCCCTGCATTAGCAGGCAGACTCTCAATCACTGCGCCACCAGGGAAGCCCGATATTTTATTCTTTTTAATGTGATTCTAAATAGGATTGTTTTATTAATTTCTCTTTCTGATAGTTTGTTGTCAGTGTGTAAAACTGCAACAGATTTCTGTACAATGATTTTGTATCCTGCAAGTTTACTGAATTCATTGATGATTTCCAGTAGTGTTTTGGTGGCATCTTTAGAATTTTTGTGTATACAGTAACATGTCATCTGCAAACAGTGACAGTTTTACTTCTTCCTTTCCAATTTGGATCTCTGGTTTTTTTTTCTTTACTATCTATTTATTTATTTTTGGCTGATTTGGGTCTTAGTTGTGGCATGCAAGATCTTTCATTGTGGCACAAGGGCTGTTGCGGTGCATGGGCTTCTGTCTGGTTGTGGTTCACGGGCTTCTGTCTAGTTGTGGTGCATGGGCTCCAGAGCACATGGGCTCAGTAGTTGTGGTGCGTGGGCTCTCTAGTTGCGGTGCGCAGGTTCTCTAGTTGCAGCATGTGGGCTTAGTTGCCCCGTGGCATGTGGGATCTTAGTGCCCTGACCAGTGGTCGAACCCGTGTCTCCTGCATTGGAAGGCAGATTCTTAACCACTGGACCACCAGGGAAGTCCCTAATTTGGATTTTTAAATTTCTTTTTCTTATCTGATTGGTGTGGCTAGGGCTTCCAATACTATGTTGAATGAAAGTAGGGAGAGTGGGCATCCTTGTCTTGTTGCTGATTTTAAAAGAAATTGTTTCAGCTTTTCACCATTGAGTATGATGTTGTTTGTAGGTTGGTCATATATAGCCTTTATAATAGTTGAAATAGATTCCCTCTTTACCTATTTTGTGGGGAGTTTTTGTCATAAATGGATGTTAAATTTTGTCAAAAGCTCTTTTGCATCTTTTGAGATGAACATATGATTTTGATTCTTCAATTTGTTAATGTGGTGTATCACACTGATTTATTTGTTGATATGGAACCTTCCTTGCATCCCAAGGTCAAATCCCACTTGATCATGGTGTATGGTCTTTTTAATGTATTGTTGGATTTAATTTACTAATATTTTGTTGAGGTTATTTGCATCTATGTTCATCAGTGATATTGGCCTATAATTTTCTTTGTTTTGTGGTGTAATTATCTGGTTTTAGTTTCAGGGTCATGCTGGCCTCATAGCATGAGTTCTGAAGCATTCCTTTCTCTTCAATTTGTTGGAATAGTTTGAGAATGCATTATTTTTTCTTAAGGTGCTTGATAGAAGTTATCTAAGAAGCCATCTGGTCCTGGAGTTTTGTTTGTTTGGAGTTATTTTTACTACTGATTCAATTTCATTACTGGTCATTGGTCTATTCATATTTCTCTTTCTTCCTGGTTCAATCTTGGGAGATTGTACATTTATAGGAATTTATCCATTTCTCTAGGTTGTCCGTTTCATTGGCATATAATTTTTCCTAGTAATCTCTTATGATTCTTTAAATATATATTCTTTGAATATATATGTTAAGTCCATCTAATCTAATGTGTTGTTTAAGGCCAGTGTTTCCTTGTTGATTTTCTTTCTAGATGACCTGTCCATTGATGTAAGTGAGACATTAAAGTCCCCTGCTATTATTGTGTTACTGTCAGGCTCTTTCTTTACGTTTGTTAATATTTGCTTTATGTATTTAGGTGCTCCTTTATTGGATGCATACATATTTAAAATTGTTATATCTTTTAGTTGGATTGATCCCTTTATCATTATGTAATGACCTTCTTTGTCTCTTTTTGTAGTCTTTGTTTTAAAGTCTATTTTGTCTGGCAAAAGTATTGCTACCCCAGCTTTATTCTTCTTTCCATTTGCATGAAGTACTTTTTTTTCCCCTCAGTTTCAGTCTTTGTCTTTAGATCTCAAGTGAGTCTCATGTAGGCAGCATATAGATGGGTCTTGTTTTTTTTTTTTAATCCATTTATCATTCTCTGTCATTTGATTGGAGCATTTAGTTCATTTACATTTAAAATAATTATTTATAGGTGTGCACTTATTTCCATTTTGTTAATTGTTTCAAAGTGTTTTTGTAGTTTTGTTGTTGTTGTTTTTGTTCCTTTCTTCTTTAGCTCTCTTCCCCTGTGTGTTATGTTTGGATTTCTTTCTTTTGTGTGTGTGTGTATCTATTTGAAACTTTTGTTTTGTGGTTACCATGAGGGCTATATATAGTAATAAGTATTATATATATATGTGTGTGTGTGTGTGTGTGTGTGTGTTTATCTCGTATGTATATGACTATTTTAAGTTGATAATCCCTTAAGTTAAAAATCATTCCAACAACCCTGCATTTTTACTCCCCTACCCCATGTTTAATGTTTTTGACATCATATTATACATCTTTTTGTTTTGTGTATCCTTTAATGACTTATTGTGGATATACGTAATTTTACTACTGTTGTTTTTTAACCTTCATTAGCATTATAATAGTCCTGGAGGGTCTCCAGGCTGGTGGGCAGTGGCAGTTCATGGGTTAGCTTTCTGGGGAGCCTGAGGTTGATGCCAGCCCCCAATTTGCTGGGGCTGGATCCCCATATGCCTAGCTGCTCAGCCTGGTGTGTCCTGGGATTGATGCCGACCAGCTGGTGTGTGGGGCTGGTTCTCAAAGCTCATAGTCTACAGGAGGACTCCAGAATGGTGCTTCCTGGCACCAGTGTCCTCGTGGTAGAACAAACTCCCATAAAAAGGCCGCTGCCAGCATCTGTGTCCCCAGGGGAAGTCCCAGTAATCTTCTCTCTGGGAGACTTCTCCAAGATCAGCAAATGGGTCTGAGCCAGGATTTTTTAAAGTTACTGTCTCTGCAGTGGATCTTGGAGAGTGTGAGATTTTGTGTGCACCCTTTAAGAGTGGAGTCTCTGCTTCCAGCAACCTTCAAGCTCTCCCATGTGAAATCCCCTCTGGCCTATAAAGCCAGATGTTCTTGGGGCTCATCTACCCAGTACAGGACCCTGGGTCTGGGGAGTCCAGTATGGGGCTTTGACCCTTTGCTCCCTGGGGGGAATCTCTGCAATTGTGATTATCTTCCATTTGTGGTTTGACTACCTAGGGGTGTGAGTTTTGGCTATTTTGCATTTCTGCCCCTCCTACTTTCCTTGTGGAAAATCCTTTCTTAGTTGTGGAACTTTCCTAGTTGTGGAAAATCTTTTCTTCTAGTCTTCTATAATTGTGTGTGCCTTTTAACATCTTGTTTAAGAAGTCTTAATCCAGTGTCAAGATCACAGAGATACTCTCCTATAATTTTTTTTAGCTTTATTGTTTTGTCTTTTTCTCTAGTAGTTATTTCATCCATTTAGAGATGTTCTTTTTTAACCTCATGGAATATAGATCAACCTTTATTGTTCTCCATAGAGTAAACCTCTTTTACCAAGCCATTTAATAAATAGTTTTTCTCATTGATTTGGTATACTACCTCTGTTCTGTTGGTCTTTCAGTTCCTAAAAAAATTGTTTTTATCACATTGTCTTTATGATTTCTTAATACCTATGATGGTAAAATTCCCATCCTCCTTTTAGGTATTCTTTTTTAAGTTTTCTTACTTGTGGACTTTTCTTATTTCATGTAAACTTTAGATCAGGTAACAGCCTTCTAATAAAATATTGCTTGAATTTTATTAGAATTGCATTGTTTATATATTAATATATGTATAATCAACATTTCTATGTTGCTGTGTCTTATGACCAGAGTAAATCTCTCATTTTTTTTTCAAGGCTTTCCTTAAAGTACAGTCATCCTTCAGTATCCATTAGGGATTGGTTCCAGGAGCCCCCCACATATACCAAAATCTGCAGATACTCAAGTCCCTTAGGTAAAATATGTAGTATAATTGGCCCTTTGTATCTGTAGATTTTGCATCTGCAGATTCAACCAAGTGGGGATGGAAATATCTGTCTGTGGTTGTGAAACCCATCAATATAGAGGGCCAACTGTATAGTTATTTTTTAAAAAATCGACGTATAGGTGGACCCTCAAAGTTCAAACCTGTGTTGTTCAAGGGTCAACAGTAAATGCAGTTGTCTCTTGGTATGGGTCAGAGACTGTTTCCAGTATGCACCACAGGTACCAAAATCCACAGATGCTCAAGTCCCATAGTCAGTCCTTCACATCCGCAGACTCAACAAACCTTAGATTGTAAACATAGTACATAATCCTCTTTGGTTGAATCTGCAGATCTGGAAACCAAGGATACTGAGGGCTGACTATATTTATTGAAAAAAATGTGTGTAAGTGGACCCCTGCAGTTCAAATGCATGTTGTTCAAGGGTCAACTGTATATCAAAATTATTAATACTTTTGAAAGATATTCTTTGAGCTGTAGCAGGAATAGATTGTAGGAGTAAGAGTGGAAGTGAGAAACACCTAAGGAGATAGTTGTAATAGTCTTGGAAAGTGATAATGATTAGTGCCTTGGGCTAATGTTGTGGCAGTGGAAATGGAAATAAAAAGACAGATTCAAGAGATATTTTGATCGTGGAGACAGAATAACTTTCTAGGAATTTATATAGGTGAAGGAATTACGATGAACAAAGATTACACACATTTCCAGCTTGGGCAACGTGGTGAATGTGTGGTGCTGTTACTGAGTAGGGAGCAGCTTTGCATGGGCCAGGGTTAATAGAGGGAAAATCACACATGGCACATGGACTGCTTATTTTTAAGTCAGGGTGAGGACTCTGTGTATACCACACCTAGGCAAATGGAACACATGTGAGATTATAGATTCATACGCCCTTGAAAACTCTAAATCACAGTTATAACATGGTATTGTATTGTTCCTCCTTTATTAATTTCTGCATAGTCTTGCTCATACCTGATCTTTGGTTTCTACATCTGAACAACTAATATAGTGGAAATCTTATGGGTATTAAATTAGAAATTTCCAAGTTTGAATCCCAGATCTGCCATTTTCTAGCTTCTTGAACTTGGAAAAATTATTCAACTTTTCTGAGTTTTTGTTTTCTTATCTGTAAAATCAGTACAGTAGTATGTATTTCATAGAACTCTTGTGAGGATTAAATGAGAATTTGACCATAACACATGTTTGGCATTGAACATATGTTTGCAATCTATCTCTTCTCTGATCTTCTTGCCTCCATAGATGATATCTAGCTAATAAGATACTAGGACAATTTTAACTTCTAACTTATAGGGCAATAATACTGTTATTCTTGATCTATTACTTCCTATACACTGGTGGACTTCATTTCATAAAATTGTGTGCATTTTATAAAATATGTGCATTTTTCCTAAATAAAAATAATTTTCAAATATATCAGAGATGATAATTTAATGGAATTCTATTATGAGCCATATTATAAAATGAAAAGTGACTCTCTCATTCATTTATTCCTTTTCCCCTATTGTCATGTGGTTGTCATTTCATGAGTATGGTTTTTATTATAAGTAAACCTCTTTATTAAGAAAGTTAAATATAAGCAACTTAGAAATATATATATATCAAAACACATTATTCTTTACAGAAAATTTAAAAGTAAATGCTAAGACACAAAGCACAAATAATCCACTGTTATGGAATTTAATTTGGGACTTGTGGAGAAAGGAAGAATGCATTTACATATTGCATGTACTTATTGTGACAGATTCCATCACACTACAGCAGTGTTTTAAGTCATTCATCCTGGGTTGTGCTGTCAGCTGTGATAACTAGAAATGCATATTGTTCCATGACAAGTTTAAAAAATGAATGACCATTATTTTGAGTAACTAGTGTTATCAAATTGTGTGTGCAGTTAAATGTCAAAATGAGAATTTACTACTTTAAAAGAAGCTTATGGGGATGGATAATGTCAAGTGTAAAAGGGTTTTATTTAGTGGCATTTTTGTTTTTGTTTTGTAAAAGTAATAAATCTAAGAAGTTTTAGAAAGTTGGAAGTTAGAAATATGCATAAAGGAACAAGAAAGAATACCAGTAGTTATATATGTTAGTATTTTACATACTCTTACAAGTTTTCCTGAGTTGTTTTATATAACTAAGATAATCTTCTATATGCATTTCTGCATCCTGCTATTTATTTTTGAATTTATAAAAATTGAAGGCATTCACATTGTTAAAGTGTTTTTAAAACATTATTTTTAATGGTGTCAGGGATTCCACTGAATATATGTATCCTATTTTATTTAACAAATCAAGGATTTTAGGGCATTAGAGTTGTTTACAGTGTTTGCACTTTTACCAGTTACCTATTATGGTCCTGTGCAGTATACCTCACCTTCTTCTGGGAATTACTCCTACCTACCCCTACTCTAGCCACCTTATTACCAAAGGTTCTGTCATATTCTTTCATGTCCTTACCTTCTGGGCCATAGTTGAAAGGTCATGGTGTTAGTACCTGACCTCAAGCTTGGCTAATCATTTTCTTCCTTAGAGGTTTTGAATTTATAACCCCAGAGAACATTCTCCCTCTTATAGCTAAAAGTATAAGTTAAAAGCCTTGGCAGTTATTGGCAGCTGCAAATAGGATCATATGGCAAGAACTGATTTGTGGAGAAAGACAGTGAAACAGATATTCAGAGAAAACAGACCTGAAGGACAGCATTTGAATTCTTGGTCCAGTTGCTCCTGAGGCAAAGTTGTTCCCCTGTCCTCTCCACAGCTTGGTTATTCAATCCCCCTTTGGATCGATGAACTAATAGACTACTCATTTTTAAAGCTAATTTTAGTTGAGTTTCTAAAACTTACAACCAAAGAAGCCTATTTTAAACACTGTGTTGGACATCTTTGAGGATAGAATATGGTCTGCATTTGAGATGAATTCCTTAAAATATATTATCAAAATAGAATTTCTGGATTAAATGTTATATATTTTAAGTCTCTGAATAAGGGGATTTAAATATCACCAGGTGTACAGAAATCAGACAAGATAGTCCTGATGAGACATCAAGTTTTAGCTTATTCCTGAAGGTAATTAATTGTGAGAATGAGGCCAAGGAGTTACAGTCAGATAAAGAAGCAGGTGACTCTCACCATGAAAGAAGCCAGAAACATTATGAAGGTTTCTGTGGAGAGAAGGACACATATAAAAGAAATGCATAGAAACAACAGATAGTCAACATTTGATATGAGTTCTACTAATTTTAAGTGAAGCTAGACAACATTAATTGGGGAAAAATAGATTCTGTAACATGTCTTCAGAATGACATGAAAGTAATGCAAGTGTGTAAGGTGGCCAAGCCTTACATTACTCAAGGAATTTTTCATGGCTGAACCACAAGTCAACATGAAGAACTTTAAACTTGTTTTAACATCACATCAATGGCAATATTTCACCAAAATTTGTTGATTTCACTCATATGTGGAATGCAAATAACAAACCATAAAACCCACAAAATAAATGAACAAACAATACCAAACAAAAAGCAATGTAGATATACAGAAAAGAGTAGTGGTTACCAGAGGCGACATGGCATGGGGTGGGAGTGGTGAGGGTGAAATGAATAAACGAGGTCAACTGTATGGTGATGGATGGAAACTAAATGTTTGGTGGTGAGCCTGCTATAGTGTATAGAGAAGTTGAAGTATAATGTTGTATGTTAGAAACATACGTCATAAACCAATGTTAGGTCAATTAAAATTTTGTTTAATGAGGTCAAGCAACCTATCAATCTTCTTGTGTAAAAATTTGGAAGAATTATTAGTTTTGTGATTGGATTCTTCAGTATGATGATTCTCTGGCTCATAGGTTGTCTTCTTTGAAATGTTTTTGACCAAAACTGATGTTATTCAGATTTATGATCCATTTCCTTTACCAAATTATGGTTTTATATGATTCTGTATTATTTTCAGCAATGAAATTCATTTTTAAAGAGTGAAGATTTGTTACAATTGTGTTACAATTAAGGATATATAAAAAGAAGCTAAAATGTCTAGAAATATCAAGAAAGCTTTACAAATGTATTTTTGAGCAGTAGCTGTGCTGTTGTAATAAGTAAATTACCTTTGATATGACTAGTCTGAGGTGAATGTCACTTCTTTAGATACATATGGAGAAAATACATCATTTACTTGGGGGCATATTTCTTATAACCGTATATCCTAACTTCATCCCTGTCTGAAGCTAGTAACTTTGCAACCGATGCCAAATCTTAACTTGGTAGCAAAAGCTTCTATGATAGGTAGCACAGTGCCTTGCTCATAGAATGCCCTTTGCAGATATTCACTGAATATATGTGAAGTATAATAACCTTTCTGTTCTATCTATCCTTCAGCCTTCAGACTGTATACTGCACTCAGATCTCAAGTGTAGTGTATATAGTGTATATATATATATATATATATATATATATATATATATATATATACACACTACCATATGTAAAATAGATAGCTAGTGGGAAGCAGCTGCATAGCACAGGGAGATCAGCTCCATGCTTTGTGACCACCTAGAGGGGTGGGATAAGGAGGGTGGGAGGGAGGTAGACACAAGAGGGAAGAGATATGAGAACATATGTATATGTATAACTGATTCACTTTGTTATAAAGCAGAAACTAACACACCATTGTAAAGCAATTATACTCCAATAAAGATGTTAAAAAAAGTAAGTATTCCCTAGATCTTTCCAGGAATGAAAAGTTTTGATTTAATCAAGCAATCTCACACTCCATATGTAAATTAACATATTTCTACCTTAGCAATAGTCTTATTATAAGAACTTAGTTTGGTTACATACATAAAATGACAGAATTCCTTTACCAAATAGAATTTTAAAATACATAAGAAAGTAATCACCTTTGTACCAGACTCCATTATTGCCCACCCTCCAGAGTTCATTTTCCTGCAGACATCTTCCAGGAATAGATAAAAATACTGTGGGAGAGAACCTTACAATATACATGCAGATAGTTACATAATCTCTTTTTGCCTTGGTTTGTCTGGCTACAACACTTGCCTCAAGTACGTATGCTCTTGCTAAGCCCTTTAGCACTGGACCATGGATCGAATGAAAGTGTCTGAGCAACCCTCATCAGTGAGGTTCCCAGCCTCCATTCCATCTATTCTGGTGTCCTTCTCCACCCCAGAAATGTACTGAGAACCTAGAAAGTTTCTGCCTAAACCACATGGGTTTTCCAGACTTACTATTTGGGCGGGAGGGCTTAAGAGGCGGTCATCTGGTTGGAAGGTAGGCTAAAGGGCTTGTCTTATAGCTGCATTTACATAGAATGTACACGATTTTTAACTAGTCTATGTACTTATTTGAGATAGCTTGAGAATGCAGTGATGGAGATTTTGAAGTACTTTAACCACCTGTTCCCTACCACTCCTTGGTTTTAGCACTAAAATCATCACAAGTTTAACCACCATAAAAAATATATATCTAAATCCTTGTTAGAACTAATAAAAATCTATAGAACATGGAGACACATTTCTGTTAAGTCCAGGGTACTTATGCTTTTGGAGTAGATCTTTGTCAGATTGAGTTCCAAGTCACCTTGAAGGAGTTGGGAGGGGAGGGAAAGTATCTCTGCCATGGATGGTGAGGGAACTACAGTAAGAGAACATTGGATCTAGGGAACATGAATTTTAAGATTTTGGTAGGAGAGATACAGTTTACAATGTTTACTTTTGTTTAGTGTTATATATTCAGTATTGAGTTAAAGCAATGAAGAGATTGTTAAAGTATGATAGAGAACTTTTAAATGAAACCTTTGGAATACATATTTTGGAGTCTATGTCCAAATTTTTTTTCTCAGCTGGAATTAGTTTACAAAACTAACACATATCCTCCCAAGTATTGCAGAAATAGGAGGAGAATAATTAAACTTGAACTTAGAAAAATGGAAAATGTCCTTTGATACTTCCAAAAACCTGTACTTTCCAAAGTGAGTGAGAAGGCATATAAATTGATAGCAGAAATATTCCCTAGCTGAAAAATTTTATGTGGAGATGGGTATCTCATGACTCTGGAACAGTCTGTGTAACTCGTTAATGAAACCTGAAAGGAAAGAATAAGGCCCACGAAGCAGAGAGGCTGACCAAGAGCAGTAGGAAGCAGAGTAGAGAGGGCCATTTGACAGTTCTATGACTGAGACTGCCTTAGGTTGCTCAGTCAAGGGCTTTTCCTCATTGCTAACTAACTTCTGCCCTCCTCCCTGCCTAACAGTACTGAGTGAGAGTGCAGTACTGAGTGAGAGTGCAGGTTATGTCCCAGCCAAGAGTCTGGCTTATTGTGATCTCTTATTCTTCCTATATTTGCATCTCTGAATTTTCATGTGACCCTAATACCCATCCTCATTTTTTGTATGGAAGAAATTGCCTTTCCATTTGCTGCATGCTGGGATCGGGAGGGGAGATTTTAGTAGACACAGTATCCACCCCTCTCCTCCCATAGAATTGTAGATGATGGATAATATAAACTAGAGAAGAATATTTAATATTAAGATGGGCTATTTAAGTTCAGTAATCTCTGGTGTCAGCTGCAGTTTCTTGAAAGTCTCTCAGACATGAGATCTCTGCGTGATTGATGTAGAATTTGTGAGCACTAACAACAAAATTTACCGAAGTTACTCTATCAGTTTTACATCTGCTAAGAATTCCTGCAAGTGAGTCTTAAGTATCTTCCCAATCTTTTGGGATTGATTATATTTTTATTTTTCTCCATATCATCTCTAGGCTTTTGCAGGAATTTTACAGTTAAAATGGGGGGATCAGGGTGAAAATCACACATATATTCCATGAGGAAAAACTGAAAACGTTTCCGTAAATCACTGTAGCAGGGTTGAAACAAGTAGATGGCATCTCTGCCTTTTTCCCCTCAGGGTTTTTTTGTGCTCCTGGGGATGTCATCTCCCCTTTGATTGAATGGCTCACCTCTCATGTTCTTTGCCATCACTAGAAGGCTAGGCCACATTGCCCAGCACAATATTTGCTTCTGTTCCTTGGGTGCTGCTTCTTCCCAGCAGCTGGGAAGGCATCTTGCTTTTGTCAGCTGTTTCCTTGAAACTTGTCAAGTAGAGCTGAGCTACCTATTAGAGCAGTGGTGATGTCATTCTGTATACTTACAAGGGTGCTAGTTGCAGTGGTTTGTGAGATGGGGGATGGCTGAGCATTATTTGAATGCTCTGCCAAAGAAGTACAAGACCAGACAGAACTCTCCTTCAATAGAGGCTAGATCAAAAACTTCCACTCCGGTGACAACTGTAGCATGAAAGTTTCTTTCTTGGCTCTCATAGCACTTCCTCCTCTTCTGCTGTATAGAGCTGGAGAATCTCTGCATCTCCTTGATGTCAGGTAGTCTGGTGATTTTCAAATAGTTTTTACCTGGTGCATGGTGAGCGATACAGTTTACAACAGTGCACACATACATAAATGTATATGTAACAAACAAAAATTTCATGAAACATTTAATGTGAGTCTCTCTGCTATTTTCTATTATATCCTATTCTATTAAAAATCTGCTTGTGACCCACACACTTGATTTTAAAACCTACTAATAGGTTGCTATCCACAAATGAAAAACATTGATCTAGTCCATTAACAGTTTGACCATAAATTCTTTCTTTTGCGTGTATTTATCATTTACTTGTTTTCTTAATTAAAAAATCGATTTTCAATCCCTGTGAAGAAAACTAGGCCCTACATTGATAACAGTCTAAAATCCGACAACAAAGAAAGGTAATCTCCTGTGTTTCCTATATTTTCTATATGTAGAAGAGGGAGTGTGAGAAAATGAAAATAGCACTTCAGCAAGTCACATCTCTTCCCTACGTCTCAACTTCCTCAACTGTATTATGAAGAGGCTGGATTATAAATGACATAGAAGGTCTATTTCTGGTAGGATCTGTGATTTTGTGTCACTTCTTTCAGGGAATAGTTATGATGATGATAAGAGATACATGGTAAGTCCATGTAAGATTTTGTGATTCTCATTTGTCTATTACAAGTAGTGAATTTTCCACCTATGTTGTGCCTGAGTACTGTGCCAGATAGGTGGGGGGCTAAGAAAATATAGTGAGCAAATATGCTGGCAAAAATAAGAGTATCTGAGCTCATAGAACTCTGCTTTACAAATCCAAGCTGCAAGAACTCCTGAATTTAGATCATAGTTTAAGGCACTAGCTGACTGTCTCTGAATATCACTTTTCTTATCAGTTTTTAACAGACTGGAGATAGAATCACATAATCACAATGTCACATGTAGAAAAGAACTTGGAGATTGTTTAATTCAGAGTGCACAGTAGTGTGGTCCAGAGTATTCCAGACTTGGCAAACAAATGCAAAGTAAATGTTAATATGGAATGGATTTAGTCCGCAGAGCAGAGGAATTCAGAAATCTCCCCTAAGTGGAGAGGAACTTGTTTTTAAGCATCTAATACAAACCCAGTTTTAACGAAATCATTGGCAAATTGATTTGGAAGCTGGAAAGTAAAATTCTTTTTGGATTTTTGAATATTTGGGAGAAGACTTTGTAATGGTACATTATTTTTCCCTTTGGACTAAGTCCAAAATAGGTGCTTAACTCTAATAGATTTAAAAGTGTGATCTCTTCGTTGCTGAGAGGTCCTGCAGCTTTCACAAGCAAATCCAAACACTTTAAGGTGTCTGTAAGCAGTGTTCAAATGAACCTTGTCACACCTGTGACATGGTAAGAAAATTGGTCTCTTATACCCCATAAGAGGACTGCTCCATATCAAAGCAACAAATATGTATGTAAGGTCTACTGGGGGCAGACATAGCCTTTGTACTTCCTGTGACTGTTTTGGAAATGGCCATTACCAAAGCTTTGTAACCAAGGTGAGAGTTGATGCACTACTCAGAATTGGCAAACATGCTGATTTAATTAGAAATCAGGGTTTTTCAGTCAAAGTGCTGACACTTTCCATTAAGATTCAAAACTAAACTTATTTATTTATGAAAGATAGAGTGCTTAATAATTGTTGGGAAGGATTTTAACTTCTCGATTACTTATTCTAAGGGAAGCAAGTTTATGTCAGCAGGAAGAAAGCCTCCTCTGTGAGAAACAAATGCATACATTCTCCTTTAAACTGCATGATTTAACTTATTGACTTAAGTTACCTGAATTAACCAGTTGTTTTAACATAATATACACAGGACTTTATGATTAAGAATGTATATGCAGTTTGTTTTTGAGATCAGGATCTCTGGGCTCTGTTTCCTGTATTACAAATCTGTGGCCCTAGAGACATTTGCTTCTAATTTCTTGGAGAGATTTGGTAGTACAGTATAGGGGCCAGCAAACTATGGACAGTCATTTGTTTTTGTAAATAAAAAAGCACACCGATTTATGTATATATTGTCTATGACTGCTTTTGCTCTACAATGGCAGAGCTGAGGAGTTGCAGCAGAGACTGTATGGCCCCAAAGTCTAAAGTATTTACTATCTGTCCCTTTACAGAAAAAGTTTGAATGCCTCTGGTATAATATACTTTTAAAACAGCATGGAGCAACCAAGTCAATCCTTTTTTTTTTTTTTTTAAATGGTTGGTAATTCCTCCATCTGTGTTCTTTATCTGATTCCCTCCTATCTCTCTTTGGACTTTTTCCAGTGTGTCATCCTCTCTTTCTCCTGTGTTTTCAACCTTCTCCTCTCTATTGAGTTTCCCAGAGCCTATAATATATACTGTAGTCTCTCCTAACTTAAAAAAACAAACAACAGCAAAAAAACCTCACCCTTCCTAGCTCTTGCCCTATGCGCTCTTCTTTTTCTGAGATGCTCCTTCTTTTCACTTACTACCAACCCATATTCCTCAACATACCACATCCTGGTTTCTGTTCTTCCACTTTACTGAAACTGGAAAATGTCACCAATCCAATGGACACTTAAAAGTCCTTGTCTTGTGTAACCTTTTTGCAACATTTTATGTTATTTCTCACTGCATCCTTGAAAATTTTCCTTCTTTGGTTTCTATGACATTACTGTACCCAGTTTTTCTACTCTTTAATAGTTTCATTCCTCAGTTGCTTTTATGAGATTTTCTTTTTTGTTTGCCCTCTCCATATTGATGTTACTATGTATTCTCTCCTCTGCATAGGGGATGTATATAAGGGGAGAAAAGCAGAGGCCAGTCTAATTCAGTCACATAAATTGAATAACTACCTATATGGCTATATCCAAAATAAATATCTGCAAACCAAACATTTTTCCTAAGGTCAGGATCATATCTGTCTAGTTGACAACTTTTCCCAGATACCCTATAGACATAGCAAAAAGTGACCTCGTATTTTTTCACCTAAATCTATTTCCTGCTTTATCAAATGGCTTCACCATCCAACATGACATATACCTCAGAAATCTTGGAGTTTTTGTCTTCAAATCATTGTCTTTTGCTCGTTAAACCAATTGGTCGTTAGACCTCATAGATTTTAGCTACCCCTCCCTAATATCTCTTATATCTCTTTTCACCTATCAATCTCTACTACAACTGCCTAGGTTAATAGTTTTTAAATCAGTATTTCTACTTGTAGCATATACCTCCCCTTCAAGTCATCCTCTACACAGTTGCAAGAGGAATATTTCTAAAGTCCAATCCAGCCTTCTTAACTAAATTGCTTATAAGATAATATTCAAACACTGTAATGTCACATAAATGGCATAGCACTAAAGATTTTACAACTGCATTCCTGTTTAGCTTTACTTTGTAGCATTACCTTAATGGTAGATTGTATTATTGTTTCCAATCACTTGCTCCCCTATCTTTTGTAAAACATTATGCATCCCTCCCCCTTGCTAGGTGGTATGATGCCACCCTATGAGACAAATATGATACCCCATTGTGAGCTTTGACTATGTGACTTAGTTGGCCAATGAGATATAAATGGAAACAGCATTGTGATACTTTCAAGCAGAACTTTAAACACCTATTCCTTAATTTCTCCAGTTCTCTTGCTTTTTTCTCTTTTGCTATGAGAGTGGCATGTTTTCATGCTGACTGATAATATGGATAAATAGTGCGTAGTGTAAGCCACCAAGAGTTTGGGATCATTCATAATCATAGCAAACCTAAATCACCCTCATATCCTACCATTTTCTAATGAGGAATTCATAATTTCTGTAACACGTCATAAACCTCCACACCTCTGTGACTTCTCCCCATTTTGTCACCTTCTCTATAAAGCCTTTCTTATTCCTTTCTCCACTGTCTCTCACTCCGATCCCTACCCTAATTATTATCCCAGTCTATCCTACAGAAATATTTCTATCAGGGAAGGAAAAAATTAACAGGATGTCCGTAACTCTGTCTTCCCTTCTCAAGAAGATAATGTTTACCTCCACCAAACCTACTTATAAACATGCCTATGGAATTTACTAAGAGAAAGATAACTTTAAAAATTCTTATCTAAGAACTCTTCAATAGGACATACCTGGTCTTTTTTTTTTTTTTTTGGCTGTGTTGGGTCCTTGTTGCTGCACATGGGCTTTCTCTAGTTGTGGCGAGCGGGGGCTACTCTTCGTTGTGCTGCGCGGGCTTCTTATTACGGTAGCTTCTCGTTGCAGAGCACGAGCTCTAGGTGTGTGGGCTTTGGTAGCTGTGGCACACGGGCTCAGTAGTTGTGGCTTGCAGGCTCTAGAGTTCAGACTCAGTAGTTGTGGCGCACGGGCTTAGTTTCTCCGCAGCATGTGGGATCTTCCCAGACCAGGGCTCGAACCCGTCTCCCCTGCATTGGCAGGCGGATTCTTACCCACTGTGCCACCAGGGAAGTCCAATACCTGGTGTTTTAAGATTGCTTATTGTAAAAAAAAAAATGAAATTTATAGATTTATAGGATGCTGATAGCTGAAGAATGGAAGATAGTCACAGAGGCTCCTTGTTTATGTAACAAATGGTGTGTAAAACCTGGGAAGTTAACATGTACCATAAACATAGTTAACATACATTTGTTACTTTGAAACAAAATGTATCTCACTGTTGAAAAAGGGAATACTGTGGAAATTATTCCTGATACTATGGAGCCCTTTCAGAGACAGATATTCCTGCCTTTGTGCTTGCTTTGTGTTTGTGTTCTTTGCCAGTCAGTAAAGTTTGCTGTTGAGTAGTATGCATGATTCATGTGAATCTACTTTTGTCAATCCAACCCTTTGTGACACTACATTATCAATACCCATACCACGTTTTAAAAATAGACCTCAGGACACACCACCTTCAGTGTGAATGCATGGTTCTATTCATTCAGTTAGTCATCCAGTCATTTAAAATTAAATCAAATCTTTTAAACCCACCCAAACGGAGAAATAGAAAATTGACAATACTTACATCTGTCCTCATGCTCCTCCACTTTTCTCACTTTCTGCCACCCTACCCAAAGTAAGTACTATCTTGAAAATTGTGGTCATTAATCTCTTGTTTGTTAAAATTATTCTACATATTTCTGTCTAAATAAAATGTTTAGTTTTAGTCGTTTTTGAATATTATGAAAAAGATAGCATGCTGTATGTAATCTACTTGGAATTGCCTTTTCATCCCATACCCTTTTCTAAAGGGATTGCAGCTTTACATTTCCACTGGCAACATATAAGAGATCCTGTTGATCCATACTGGATATTGTAAGAAACCTTAGTTTTTGTAAATTGAATGCATATAAAATGGCTTCTTGTTGTGATTTTGGTTTGTATTTTCATCAGTGTTAATAAGGTCATTCATCTCTTCATATATTTATCAATGTATGCGTTTCTTCCTCTGTGGAATTCCTCTTTATATCTTTTGCATTTGAAAAATAGTCTCGTTGTCTTTTGTTTGTTGTTTGTGGTAATCATATATTTTCCTTATGGTCCCTTTTGTCTATGTATATTGTGAATATTGTAAATATTTTTCCCAGTTTCAGGCTTGTATTTTTTTCTTTCTTTAAGTTGTTCTTTGCTGACCAAAAATTCTTAATTTTAGTATAATAAATTTTATCAATCATTTCTCTGAGGGTTAACCTTTTTTAATTTGTATAAATTATCCTTCAACATCCTGAGTACAGAAATATTTTCACCTGTATTTTCTACTAAGATTTCTATAGTTTTTCCTCTGACATTTAAGTCTAACTGGAATTGATTTCATGTTTAGGGATAACTATTTTTTCACACTTCCATTAAGCGAACTGCAATTTTTTCCTACTGATCTGCTATGTCATCTTCTTAATATAACAAAAATATTTTTAATGCGAGTTTGTTTCTGAGATATCTCTTATATTCTACTGATTAGTTTGTCTATACCTATGCCACCCTCACTCTGCTTTATTATTATATCTTCACAATGTATCCTGATATCCAGCAAAACACATTTCTCTACAATATTTTTCTCCAGAAGAAGTTGATTAGTCTTAGATCTGTACTTTACCATGTAAATTTTTCTAACCAGCCTATTAAGCTCTTTGAACAACCCACTTGGTATTATAATTGGAATTTAAGTAAATATGTAAGTTAATTTAGGATAATTGATATCTTTATTATGGTAAGTTTTCTGTCTCCTTTTATTTGGATCTTCTTTAATGTCATTCAATAAAACTTTACAATTTCTTATTCACACATCTTGCACAATTTGTTAGATTTACTTTTAGGTACTTCATAGTTTTGTGACTAATATACATTATATCTTATCTTAAACTGCGCTTTGCTAATTGTTGGTAGTGTACAGATACGCATTTGGCTTTGGTAGGTGGATCTTATATCAGCCTCTTATTAAATTATACAGTTATTTTATTTTATTTTATTCTGTATTTTATTGAAGTATAGTTCATTTACAATGTTGTGTTAGTTTCAGGTATACAGCAAAGTGATTAAGTTTTATATATATTTTATATATAATATATATTTTTATATATATGTATATATATATATGTATATATATATATATATATATATTTTTTTTTTTTTTTCTCAACCACTGCGCCACCAGGGAAGCCCTATATATTTAATATATATAAAACTGAATCATTTTGCTGTATACCTGAAAAAAAAAATATATATATATATATTCTTTTTTCTTTTTCAGATTCTTTTCCCTTATAGATTATTACAAGATACTGCGTAAGGTTACCTGTGCTATATAGTAGGTCCTTGTTGGTTATCTGTTTTTTATTTAGTAGTATGTATATGTTAATCCCAAACTCCTAACTTATCCCTCCCCCTCCCTTTCCCCTTTGGTAATCATAAGTTTGTTTACTCTGTCTATGAGTCTATTTCTGTTTTGTAAATACGTTTATCTGCATCCTTTTTTAAGATTCCACATATAAGCCATATCATATTTATTTGTCTTTGTCTGGCTTACTTCACTTAGTATAATAATCTCTAGGTCCATCCATGTTGCTGCAAATGGCATTATTTCATTCTTTTGTATGGTGAGTAATATTCCATTGTGTATATATACCACTTTTTCTTTATTCATTCATCTGTCAGTGGACATTTATTTAGGTTGTTTCCATGTCTTGGCTATTGTAAATAGTGCTGCTCTGAACATCGGGATGTACATATCTTTTTGAATTAGTGTTTTACACTTACATAGTTCAGTATGATTACCACTATAGTATTAGTTAACATCTCTATCATGTCACATATTTCTTTACTGTGTTTAGAACATTTAAGATCTACTCTCTCAGCTACTTTCAAGTATATAATACAGTATTTTAAACTATAATAAAAATGCTGTGCAATAGGTCCCCAAAACGTATTCATTTTCTAACTGCAAGTTTCTATCCTTTGATAACATCTCTCCACCCCACAATTCCTGGTAACCACTATTCTTTTTTCCATTTTACAAGTTTGGCTAATTTAGATTTCACATTGAAGTTGTATCATACAGTATTTGTCTTTCTCTTTCTGAGTTATCTCACTTATCATATTGCCCTAAAGGGCCACGCATGTTGTCATGAATGTTGGAATTTCCTTCTTTCTCATGGCTGGCTAATATTCCATTGTATATATATGCCACATCTTCTTTATCCATTCATTAATTAATGGACATTTACATTGTTTCCATATCTTGGTTGTTGAAAATAATGCTGCAATACACATGGGAGTGCAGATATCTTTTTGATATCCTGTTATTTCCTTTGGATAAATACCCAGAAGTGGTGTTGCTGGATCATATGGTAGTTCTATTTTTAGTTTTTTTGAAGAATCTCCATACTGTTTTCAATAGTGGCTACACCTGTTTACATTCCCACCAATAGTGCACAAGAGTTCCCTTTTCTCTACATTCTTTCCAACACTTTTTATCTCTTTTCTTTTAGATGACTGTCATTCAAACAGATGTGAGGAAATATCTCACTGTGGTTTTGACTTGCATTTCCCTAATGATTCACATTGTTGAACATGTTTTTATGTACCTGTTGGCCATTTCTATGTCTTCTTTGGAAAAATATCTATTTAGTTCCTCTGCCCATTTTTTAATTGGATCGTTTGTGGGTTTTTTTGTTATTGAGTTGGAAGAGTTCTTTATATATTTTGGATATTAACCTCTTATCAGACATATGGTTTGCAAATATTTTCTCCTATTCTATTGGTTGCCTTATCATTTTGTTGATAGTTTCCTTTGATGTGCAGAAGCCTTTTATTTTGATATATTAGCACTTGCTGATTTATGCTTTTCTTGATTGTGCTTTTGTGTAATATCCAAAAAATTGTTTTCAAGGCCAGTATCAAGGAGCTTTTTCCCCAAAAGTTTTATGGTTTCAGGTCTTATGTTTAAGTCTTTATTTTTTGTTAATTTTTGTAAGTGGTATAAGATAGGGGTCTAATTTCATTTTTCTGCATGTAGTTATCCAGTTTTCCTTGCATAATTTATTGAAGAGACTGTAATTTTTCCATTGATTATTGTTGGCTCCCTTGTAAAATATTAGTTGCCTATATATGGGTAGGTTTATTTCTGTGCTCTCAAGTCTGTTGCATTGGTCTGTGTGTCTATTTTTATGCCAGTACAGTGCTATTTGATTACTATAGCTTTATAGTGTAGTTTGAAATCAGGATGTGATTTCAGCTTTGTTCATCTTTCATAGGATTGCTTTGGCCATTCAGGATCTTTTGTGGTTCCATACAAATTTTAGTATTCTTTTTTCTATTTCTGTGAAAAATGTCATTGGAATTTTTATAGGGTTTGCATTAAATCTATAGATGGCTTTGGGTAATAGGGCATTTAACAATATTAATTCTTTTGGCCCATGAGCACAGAATGTTTTTCCAGTTGTTTGCTGCTTTTTCACTTTCTTTCTAATTTTCAGTATATGGGTCTTTCACTTCCTTGGTTAAATTTATTCCTAAGTCTTTATTTTGTTTTTTTGATGCTACTGTGAATGGGTTAGTTTTCTTTTGTTTGTTTTACACTTATTTCATTATTAGAGAAATATAATTGATTTCTGTGTGCTGATTTTATATCCTACAAATTTATTGAATTTATTGATTAATTCCAACAGATGGTTGAGTCTTTAGGATTTTATATATATAATCAGTTATGACGGTGTACATGGCCTGGCTGTGACAGTTTGTGGGAGGGTCAATTGGCAGAGTCCACAAGTGGCCCAGATGACGGTGGGGTTCATGGTTGGACCAACTGGCTATCTGGGTCTGTAGGCGGGATGGCAAGTGGGGTCAAAATTTTATTGGTTATAATTAAGTTCAGATTTTCTGTTCTCTCTTGACTATATTTTGATATGCCAACTTTTTCTAGGAATTAAAAACTTTTTGTCTAAGTTTTCAAATGAAATAAAAATGCTTAAAATATTACCATATTTTTAAAGATTTCTGCTGTGTTTATATATGTCTCATTTTTATTTCTATTATTATTTAAGTACACATTTCTCTCTTTCTTGTTGATAATTATTAACATATTTTTATCTGTTCCTCTTTACAAAGAATGAGATTGTTTTTTGTATTGTTTTGTCCTTTTACTTATTATATTTATTGCTCATTTCACCAATATTATTTACTTCTTTCTACTTCTTTTCATTGTTCTCTGTTGTTCCACTTCTAACTTATTGACCTTTAGGCTTAACACATTAATATTTAATCCTCATATTTCGGTAATATAATCCCTTATGTCATAAACTTTTCATCCAGTGCTGATAAAGCTCAGAATTCAAAATTTGATATGTATTTTCTATTATTAATTTCAAACTGGATTGTAATTCCCTTTATGCTTCCTCCTTCAACTGACTTCGTTTGTAAATATCACTTTATATTTCTAAATATATGGGCTTTATAAATTATCTTTTTGTTATTGATTGCTAGCATAGTTTTACCCTAGTTAGAAAATGTCATCTGTTTCATATCCATTCTTTGCTATTTGCTATATTTTTAGTTGTCGTGATGAACTCTGCTGTCCACATTATGCTATTTAAATTTAAATGAAAAGTAAAGTTAAATGCTGCCATTTAAATTTGCATTAAATCAAATTAAATAAAATTTAAAATTCAGTTAATCAGTTGCACTGGCCATTTTATAAGTGCTCTAGAGCCACATTTGGCTAGTAGCTACTGAATTGGACAGAAAACTGTTTCCCTCATGGCAGCAAGTTCTATTGAACAGAGCTTGGCTAGAATGTAAACAATTATTAAAATGTTCCTTATCTGCTTAAGAATAATATGCCTTCACTAAATTTGGCATGTCAGTTCTATATTTTATTCTTTCTTTTATTTTTTAATCTATCAAACCTGAGAGGAGAGTGTTAGACTCTCCCACAATGATTGTATATTTACCAATTTCTTTTTAAAGTTTATTTAATTTTCACATTACATGTTCTGAGTCTCTGTTATTAGTGGAATACAAGTTTATAATGTTTACATCACCTTTTGAATTTTTTCTCTTTTATTCTACATGATCATCTTTACCTTTAATATTGCCTTTTCCCTGAAAATCTATTTTATTGATATTAACATAGCTACATCTGCTTTCTTTTGCTAAGTACTATCCTGATATTTTATTGTTTACCTTCAATCATTAGAAATCCCTGTGTTTTAATAGTATGCTCTCAAAATTAACCAGAGCTCTTAATTTACTCACCTGTTTATTTTTTTACAAGTCTTATATTCCATTATTATGTTCTCAATTCAGTATTCTTCCTTTAATTTTTGGTTCCATTAGAAAAGATTTCTATGTTGTCTTTGTTCTTGATCAGTAATTTAACAAGTTACAAAATTCTAGACTGAGAATTACTTTTTTTTTTCAGCACATTGACAATAGCCTATCTTTGCCTAGTGCTAGTGTGTGTGTGTGTATGTGTGTGTGTGTGTGTGTGTGTGTGTGTGTATACTCTCAGTTTTATTGTTATTTCTTGGTGGAAATATATCTTTGATTTTTGTTTGCATTTTAAAATATTTTCTTTGTGTTTGATGTTCTGAAGTTCTATGATGTGTGAGGGATAGATTTAGATTTTTCTTAAATTGCAGTTAGAATCATTTTGATAAACATATTTGAGGCTTTAATTTTCAATGATTCTCAAACAATATCACTTTTATTATTTCCTTTCCCTCATTTTTTTCTCTCTTGTTCTTTTGCATTGCCTTTTGGATTGTCTCAGTCTTCCACATCTCTCTCACATTCCCATGCCCCCTTGTCCCTGAGTTGCCTTTTGTTTCATTTTGTTCAATTATTCTCTAGTTCATGACTTTTCTCTTTAGTAGTGTATTATCTGATATCTAACTGTATTTTTCCTTTTGAGGAACATTATTTTTATTGCAAACTTGCCGAGTACTTTAAAAATAAAGAGTTTGTTATTTTTGCTTTCATTTCCTCCTTTTATGTATTTATTTTTACATAAGTATTTTTTTATGAGAAAAATTTTCACATATACACAAAAGCAGAGTCTGACAAATCCCTAGGTAACATCACACACCTTTAACACAAATAACATTTTGCTGTACTTATTTTGTTTATCTCCCCTCTGCCGTTTTTTGTTAGAGTATTTTTAAGCAAATCTCAGATGTCATTTATCCCCCCCATCCAAGTACTTCAGTATATATCTTCAAACAAAAAACAAGAAAGGGCAAGGTTTTTTTTCTTTTACATAGACAAAATGACAACAAAGTTAACACTGATTCCTTAATACTATCTAAACCCATGTTCATATCCAAATTTTCCTGTTTACCTTTTTGTTGTTTTACAGTTAACTTGTTTTCATCAGGATCTATGCAAGGTCTATTCATTGAAAATGATTTTTATTGTCTTATGTCTCTTTAGATCTCCTTTAAATCGAACCAAATCAGATCCTCTTCCCATTTGTTGCTATGTATTTGTTGATGAAACTAGGTTATTTATTCTGTAGAATGGTCCTTATTCTACATTTGGTTCAATACCTTATCTTATATACTGTATCAAATCAAGAGGCACATATCTGAGTGTCTCACTTTGACTAGTGTACTAAGATTTATTCATGAGTTCAGTTGATGACGTTCTGATCCTTTTATTGTAAAATTCCTAATGATGATTATTGCCCAATTGTGATTTTTATTAGGGGATGCAAAATGTTGATTTTCCAATTTTATAATTCCCACAGCATTTAATGCCTTGGATTTACTCAGTAAACGATTTTTAAAATCTTTTCATATTACTCTCTCCTTTTATACAATGGAAAGTATACCTCCTTGTAATCTCAACTATGTTAATATAAATCATTTCAATATCTTATCCAGAATTTTATTTGCTTTTAAATAATGTGAGACTTTTTAGTTTTCCGTATTGTTTGAAACTGAAGTTCTTAAATTATAATAGCTTTTATCATTATATATTTATATTTTAATATCTGATATTTGCCCAAGCCTTAATTACCATTCTTTAGGGTTTTTAAAAAATTGAATTACATTTATGCATTGTCAGCTTGATCCTAGATCCACACTTTTTTAGCTATGTGACCTTCACTAAGTTGTCACCTTTAGGGAAGAAATTGAAATTTTCAAATTAATAAAGCTCCCTGTGCTTGAATATATTAACAGTCTACATATTCCATGTTTTTCAATAAAGTTTTATTTTCTGAACATAGATCAGGAATATGTCATTAATCAGGGTTCAACTTAGTATGGCTAATAGGCTGCATGACCTGCTGCCTAATTTTGATTAATTGTGTATTTAGCAAATTAAATGTGCAAAAGCATTAATTGTTTGAAACATTAACATATCTCTAAACATTTGACTAAAATCAGCCTAAGTATCCCATTCTCGTAAATGCTTGAAAAGCAGAAAAACACCCACAATTTCAAAAACTTATTTTTTCCATTTTATTTCCTTTGAAAAAGTGCTCATCCTGTGAACAGTGATGGCTGATATTTACACTTGACATGTACTGACATCTTTTTATTGTGGTAAAATACACATAACAAAGTTTACAATTTTAACCATTTTAAAACATGCAATTCAGTGGCATTAAGTATGGTCACAATAATGTGCAACCATCATCTGTCTCTAGTCTCAGAACTTTTTCATAACTCCAAAAAGGAACTGAACACCTATTAAGCAATCTTTCTTCATGAAACTGTATTTATGATGCCATTGAAAATGGAATTATTTTTCGGACTTTCCTTTTCAGATTGTTCATTACTAGTGTATACATCTGCAACTGATTTTGTATAGTAATCTTGAACCCTGCAACTTTGCTACATTCATTTACTAGCCCTAATAGTTGTGTGTGTGTGTGTGTGTGTGTGTGTGTGTGTGTGTGTGTGTATTTTATATATATAAGATCATGTCACCTGGAAATATAGATTTGCTTCTTTCATTTCCACTTTGGATGAATTTTATTTCCTTTTCTTGCCTAATTGTTCTGCCTAGAACTTCCAATACAGTATTAAATACAAATGACAAAAGTGTTCATCCTTGTCATTTTCCTGATCTTAAGGGGAAAGAGTTCAGCCTTTCACCTTTGAGTGTTATGTTAACTGTGGGTTTCTCCACAGGTGCCCTTTATAATATTTACTTTTTATTTAAAAAAAAATTTAACATCTTTATTGGAGTATAATTGCTTTACAATGGTGTGTTAGTTTCTGCTCTATAACAAAGTGAGCCAGCTATATATATATACATATATCCCCATATCTCCTCCCTCTTGCATCTCCCTCCCACCCTCCCTATCCCACCCCTCTAGGTGGACACAAAGCACCGAGCTGATCTCCCTGTGCTATGTGGCTGCTTCCCACTAGCTATCTGTTTTACATTTGGTAATGTATCTATGTCCATTCCACTCTCTCACTTCGTCACGGCTTACCCTTCCCCCTCCCCGTGTCCTCAAGTCCATTCTCTACATCTGCATCTTTATTCCTGTCCTGCCCCTAGGTTCTTCATTACCATTTTTATCTCTTCCTGACTTCCTTCACTCTGTATGACAGACTCTAGGTCCATCCACCTCACTACAAATAACTCAATTTTGTTTCTTTTTATGGCTGAGTAATATTCCATTGTATATATGTGCCACATCTTCTTTATCCAATCATCTGTAGATGGACACATAGGTTGCTTCCATGTCCTGGCTATTGTGAATAGAGCTGCAATGAACTATGTGGTACATGACTCTTTTTGAATTGTGATTTTCTCAGGGTATATGCCCAGTAGTGGGATTGCTGGGTAGTATGATAGTTCTGTTTTTAGTTTTTTAAGGAACCTCTATACTGTTCTCCATAGTGTCTATATCAATTTACATTCCCACCAACAGTGCAAGAGGGTTCCCTTTTCTCCACCACTGCGCCACCAGGGAAGCCCTGGTTTTTGTTTTTTTTTTTTAATATTGAGCTGCATGTGCTGCTTGTATATTTTGGAGATTAATCCTTTGTCAGTTGCTTCGTTTGCAAATATTTTCTCCCATTCTGAGGGTTGTCTTTTCGTCTTGTTTATGGTTTCCTTTGCTGTGCAAAAGCTTTTAAGTCTCATTAGGTCCCATTTGTCTATTTTTGTTTTTATTTCCATTTCTCTAGAAGGTGGGTCAAAAGGATCTTGCTGTGATTTATGCCATGCAGTATTCTGCCTATGTTTTCCTCTAAGACTTTTATAGTGTCTGGCCTTACATTTAAATGTTTAATCCATTTTGAGTTTTTTTTGTGTGTATGGTGTTAGAGAGTGTTCTAATTTTATTCTTTTACATGTAGCTGTCCACTGTTCCCAGCACCAGTTGTTGAAGAGGCTGTCTTTTCTCCATTGTATATTCTTGCCTCCTGTATTAAAAATAAGGTGACCATATGTGCATGGGTTTATCTCTGGGCTTTCTATCCTGTTCCATTGATCTGTATTTCTCTTTTTAATGCCAGTACCATACTGTTTTGATGACTGGAGCTTTGTAGTATCATCTGAAGTCTGGGACCCTATTTCCTCCAGCTCCTTTTTTCTTTCTCAAGATTGCTTTGGCTATTCAGGGTCTTTTGTGTTTCCATACAAATTGTGAAATTTTTTGTTCTAGTTCTGTGGAAAATGCCGTTGGTAGTTTGATAGGGATTGCATTGAATCTGTAGCTTGCTTTGGACAGTATAG
>NC_041234.1:94887084-94922174 GCF_002837175.3 Physeter macrocephalus
CAGTACCATACTGTCTTGATTATTGTAGCTTTGTAGTATAGTCTGAAGTCTGGGAGCCTGATTCCTCCAGCTCTGTTTTTCTTTCTCAAGATTGCTTTGGCTATTCAGGGTCTTTTGTGTTTCCATACAAATTGTGAAATTTTTTGTTCTAGTTCTGTGGAAAATGCCGTTGGTAGTTTGATAGGGATTGCATTGAATCTGTAGATTGCTTTGGACAGTATAGTCATTTTCACAATGTTGATTCTTCCAACCAAGAACATGGTATATCTCTCCATCTGTTTTGTATCATCTTTAATTTCTTTCATCAGTGCCTTATAGTTTTCTGCATACAGTTCTTTTGTCTTCTTAGTAGGTTTATTATAATATTTAAGAAGTTCTCTCTTATTCCTAGTTTGTTGAGTGTTTTATCATGAAGGAGTGTTGAATGTTGGCAAATGATTTTTCTGTATCAATTGAGATATGTTTTTCCCCTTATTCTGTTAGCGTGACCTCTTACATTAATTGATTTTTGTCTGTTGAAACATCCTTGCATTTCTGAGATAAATCCCACTTGATCATAATAATCCTTTTACTGTGCTGCTGGATTTTGTTTGATGCCATTTTGTTGAGGATTTTTACATCTGTATTCCTAAGGGATATGGGCCTGTCATAATCTTATAATGTCTTTGTGTAGATCTGGTGTCTGGGTTATCCTGGCCTCATGTAGAATGATTTAGGAAGTGCTTCTTCTTATTCTATTTTTTTAGAGATTTTTGAGGAGGATTGGTATTCTTTAAATTTTTGGTAGATTCATCAGTTGAGGACATATGGTCCTGGGCTTTTCTTTGTTTAGAGACTTTACTGAGTCAGTCTTTTTAACTTTTTATAGGTGTATTCAGATTTCTTTGTCTTCTCAATTAAGTTTTGGTAGTTTGTGTGTTTCTACCAATTTTTCTCTTTCAACTAGATGTGCTAGCATGCAATTTTTCATAACAGTTTCTCAAAATCATTTTTATTTCTGAAGGGTTCGTATCAGTGGCCAAGCTCATTAATTATTTTAGTAGTTTAAATGTTTTATCTTATTTGCTTGGTCAGTCTACCTAAAGATATGTCAATTTTGTTGGTCTTCTCAAAGAGCCAACTTTTTGTTTCTCTGTTTATTTTATTTTATTTTTATTTTTATTCTCTATTTCTTTTTAAATGAATTATAGTTGATTTATAATGTTTTAGTTTCAGAGGTAAAACATAGTGATTCTATATTTTTATAGGTTGTATGTATTCTCAATTTCATTTTTCTCCACTCTAGTCCATTATTTCCTTTCTTCTGATAGCTTTGTCTTTAGTTTGCTTTTCTTTTTCTAGTTTTTAAAATATAAATGTAGGTTATTGATTTGAGGTCTTTGTTTAATGTAGCCAGATGAAGCTATAAATTTCCCTTTGAGCACTGCTTTTTCTTCATCCCATGAGTTTTGTTATGTTCTGTTTTCATTTTCATTCATCAAAATGTATTTTCTAATTTCCTTTGTTATTTTTTCTTTGATCCATTAATTGTGTCATGTTTATTTCCCCACATTTTAAAAATTCTTAGTTTTCCTTTTTCTTATTGATTTCTAGTTTCATTCCATCATTGCCAAAAAAGATACTTTGTGTGATTTTAATCTTTTTAAAAATATTGATGATTGTTTTGTGACCTAGAATGGTTTATCCTGAAGATTGTTTCATGTGCACTTAAGAAGAATGTGTCTTCTGTTGGGTGAAGTGTTCTGTATATGTCTGATATGTCTAGTTGGTTTTTATTGTGCCAAGTCTTCTATATACTCATTATGTTCTTTTAGTTGTTCTATCCTGTATTGAAAGTGGGTTATTGAAGTGTCCAGCTTCACTTGTTAAACTGTCTATTTCTCTCTTCACTTCTGACAATGTTTGCTTCCTATATTTTGAGGCTCTATGTTAAGTGTGTATAAGTTAATAATTGTTATATCTTTTTGAAGGATTGACCCTTTTATCAATGTATAATATCCTCCTTTGTCTACTGTAATAGTTTAGTATAGCCACCCCAGCTCTCTGTTGGTTATGATTACATGATATCTTTTTCTATCCCTTTGCTTTCAAACTATTTGTTTCTTTGGATCTAAAACGAGTCTCTTGTCAACAGCATGTAGATGGATCACACTTTTTATTCATTCTGCCAATCTCTGCCTTTTGATTGGGGTAATTGTATCAGTAACTATTGATAATAAAGGACTTACTTCTGCTAGTTTGCTAGTCTTTTTTCTGTGTTTCTTATACCTTTTTTCCAATTCTTTTATTACAGCCTCCTTTTGTGTTTAATTGAACACCTCACATAGCCCAAAATAGATCAAAATAAACTCAATTTTGAGAACAAGGTAGGCTCTATTCCAGAACCAAGAACTCACACTGGGAACATTTGCTGTTTCTTTAAGACAGTTGCAATATGGGGAGGGGGATAAGGCAAGAAAAGTTAAAACATTTTAAAACTCTCCCTACTGTGTTTCAATTGCCTTTTTATTTTTACTTTCTTTAATTGAAGTATAGTTGATTTATAATACTTTATTAGTTTCAGGTATATAGCATAGTGCAGTTATATTTTTCTGATTTTATTTCATTATAGGTTATTAAATATTCGATATAATTCCCTGTCCTATGTAGTAAATATTTGTTGCTTATCTACTTTGTGTATAGTAGTTTGTATCTGTTAATCCAATACTCTTAATTTGTCCCTCCCCCTTTCCTCTCCCCTTTGGTAACCATAAGCTTGTTTTCTATATCTGTGAGTCTGTTACTCTTTTGTATATAGATTCATTTATATCAGTTTTCAGATTCTATGTATAAATGATATCATATAGTATTTGTCTTTGTCTGACTTACTTTACTAAACAACTTTTCTCTAGGTCCATCCATGTTGCTGCAAATGGCAATGTTTCATTCTTTTTTATGGCTGAGTAATATTCCATTGTATATATGTACCACTTCTTAAGCCCGTTGTTTGTTGATGGGCATTTGGGTTTTTTACATGTCTTGGCTATTGTAAATAGTGCTGCTGTGAACATTGGAGTGCATGTGTCTTTCCCAATTAGAGTTTTCTTTTTTTTTCCAGATATATACCCAGGAGTGGGATTTCTGGATCATACAATAGCTCTATTTTTATTTTTTTAAGGAACCTCTATACTGTTTTCCATAGTGACTGTACCAATTTACATTCCCACCAACAGTGTAGGAGGGTTCCTTTTTCTCCACACCCTCCCCAGCATTTATTATTTGTAGACATTTTGATGATGGCCAGTCTGACCGGTGTGAGGTGATACCTCATTGTGGTTTTGATTTGCCTTTCTCTAATGATTAGTGATGTTGAGCATCTTTTCATGTACGTGTTGGCCATTTGTGTATCTTCTTTGGATAAATGTCTGTATAGATCTTCTGCCCATTTTTTAACTGGGTTGTTTGTTTTTTTCAATATTGAGTTGTATGAGCTGTTTGTATATTTTGGATATTAACCCCTTGTCAGTTGCATCATTTGAAAATATTTTCTCCTATTCTGTAGCTTGTCTTTTCATTTTGTTGATGGTTTCCTTTGCTGTGCAAAAGCTTTTAATTTTGATTAGGTCCCATTTGTTTATTTATGCTTTTATTACTTTTGTTTTGGGAGATTGATCTAAGAAAATATTGCTACAATTTATGTCAGAGAATGTTTTGTCTATGTTCTCTTCTAGGAGTTTTATGGTGTCCTGTATTATATTTAGGTCTTTAAGCCATTTTGAGTTTATTTTTTTATGTGATATGAGGGAGTGTTCTAATTTCATTGATTTACATGTAGCTGTCCAGCTTTCCCAACACCACTTGGTGAAGAGACTGTCTTTTGCCCATTTTATATTCTTGCCTCCTTTGTCATAGATTGACAGTAGGTATGTGGATTTATCTCTAGGCTCTCTATTCTCTTCCACTGATCTATATGTTTACTTTTGTGCCAATACCATGCTGTTTTGATTAATGTAGCTTTGTACTATAGTCTGAAGTCTGGAAGGGTAATACCTCCATGTTGTTCTTTTTCCTCAGGATTTCTTTGGTAATTCCAGAGTTTTTCTGTGGTTCCATATAAATATTAGGATAGTTTGTTCTAGTTCTGTGAAAAAATGTCATGGATAGTTTGATAGGAATTTCATTAAATCTGTAAATTTCTTTGGGTTGTATGGCCATTTTAACAATATTAATTCCTCCAATTCAGGAGCCCAGGGTATCTTTCCATTTCTTTGAATCATCTTCAGTTTCCTTTATAAATGTTTTATAGTTTTCAGCATATATGTCTTTCACCTCCTTGGTTAAGTTTATTACTAGGCACTTTTTTGATGCAATTTTAAAGGGGATTTTTTTTAACTTTCTCTTTCTGATATTTCATTATTAGTATAAAGAAATGAAATACATTTCTATGTATTAATCTTGTATCCTGCTACCTTGCTGAATTCATTTATTAGTTCTAATAGTTTTTGTGTGGAGACTTTAGGGTTCTCTATATAGAGTATCATGTCATCTGCAAATAGTGACAGTTTTACCTCTTCCCTTCAAATCTGCATACCTCTTCTTTTTCTTTCCATTTTTTAAAAATTTAAAACAATTTTTTAAATGATTTTTTAAAAAATCTTTATTCATACATAGATAGAGGACAATGTTTATTTTTTTTCACACTGTTTTAGATTCTTTTCCCATATAGGTCATTACAGAGTATTGAGACTAGTTCCCTGTGCTATACAGTAGGTTCTTATTAGTTATCTATTTTATATATCATAGTGTGTATATGTCAATCCCAATCTCCCAATTTATCCCTCTCCCACTTTCTCCCCTGGTAACCATAAGCTTGTTTTCTAAATCTGTGACTCTATTTCTGTTTTGTAAATAAGTTCATTTGTACCAATTTTTTAGATTCCACATATAAGTGATATCATATGATATTTATCTTTCTCTGACTTACTTCACTCAGTATGACATACTCATGTCTCTCTTCAGATTATATGACTCTTTTGCCTTTTACCTCTTCTTTTTCTTGTCTGATTGCTGTGGCTACAACTTCCAATACTACATTGAATAGAAGTGGTGAGAGTGGGTATCCTTGTCTTGTTCTTGAATATAGCAGGAAGGCTTTCAGCTTTTCACAGTTGAGTATTTGATTGCCTTTTTCTTAATTAGGCATTCACTCTGTTGCTATAAATCTTTTACTATTTTTCAGAGTTTAAACAAAGTTGATTCTGACAGTTTTGGTAGATTTTTTCAGTGTTTCTTAGGAGTGATGGGTTCTTGGAATTCACTAGTCTGAAATTTTCACTCCCCTTGATTCTTGCTGACTCTTTTTGTACATAAAATTTTATTGGAACACTGTACCACTTGTTTGTTATATTATCTATGGCTACTTTTGCTCTACTCCCCTTGATTCTTGCTGACTCTTTTTGTACATAAAATTTTATTGGAACACTGTACCACTTGTTTGTTATATTATCTATGGCTACTTTTGCTCTACTCCCCTTGATTCTTGCTGACTCTTTTTGTACATAAAATTTTATTGGAACACTGTACCACTTGTTTGTTATATTATCTATGGCTACTTTTGCTCTACTCCCCTTGATTCTTGCTGACTCTTTTTGTACATAAAATTTTATTGGAACACTGTACCACTTGTTTGTTATATTATCTATGGCTACTTTTGCTCTACAATGGCAGAGTTGCGTGGTTGCAACACAGACTATGTGGCCTCAAAACCTAAGATATTGTTATGTTTTCCCAATGAATTAAAATGCCAGTTTAATCAATCAAATATAGATTCATGTTCCTAAGCTGTCTGTTTTTTTGTGTGCTCAAAAGCTCTTTTCTAATAAGAGTACTATACTCTTAATTATTTCACTTTTATAGGTAATGTTGATCAATATGTCTCATTTCATTACTGTTTTTTTCAATGTTTTTTAAAAATATATGTCTTGTCTGCTATAGATGGAAATTAGAATTATTTTATCAAGGCTCTCCAACTCCTCACAATCCCTTTGGAAATTTGAATAATATATAATATGTAATCTTTGCAATATTGGGTTTTTCTTTCCTAGAAAATAACATGTGTCAGTTTATTCAGTTTGTTTTCATTTCTCCCAATAAACTCTTCTAATATTTAAATTGAGCTTGTGTATTTACTGTGATTAATCATTATCATTTTATATTTTATTGTTATTTTGTATAGGTTAATTCATCTCATGTTAAATAATAGTTGTGTTATACAGGCAATATTTTTGGTGCCAGATTTGATAGGCATGCTTTTAGTGCCCTGATAGATGAAATCTCATGTGGCAAATGTTATATACCGTTTATGTCTACCTAGAGTATTGGATTTAGAAAGATTTTTAGGTCTGTTTCAATTAAGCTGTAAAGAGGACTTTTATAGTTGAATTCATTAATTTCATGAATATGGACTAGGAAATGGCAATACATGTCCTAATTTTATATACCTGCTCTTCTATTTCACCATTAAGCATGACAAGTAACTACTAATATCACTTATACATTATTAACAAGTTAAAGAAGTGTCCTCCAAGTTTTGACTTTACTTAGAGTGTTTTTTATTTATCAGAAATTGGTGTTGAAGTTTATCAAATAAACGCCCTTTAGCAACTGTCAAAAATCATTTGGTTCTTTATTAAAGTAAAACAATATACAGAGTAGGTTAAATAATTTCTAATTATAACTCATCTGTCATTTCCTGTGATAAAATCAGTTTGGTCATAATATATGATTTTTAGTTAACATATGACTGGACTTGTTTCGTTAGATATTTGAGGTTTCGTGTTATACTTAGTGAAATTTATCAGTATTTTCATTCTTTTTGTGACAGTGTATATCAGATATAGCAGCTTGATAAAAAATAATTCCAGGGTTTCAACCTTTTTGTCCTATACTCTGAAACATTTTGAAGAAAATAAGAATGTCTCTTACTCTGAGGTTTGAAAGAACCTGCATAACACAACTGGAATATAGTGTCACTCTTGGGGGTAATTCTTTTGAAACCTTTTCAGACTTCTTTCATGGTTTTTGCTATACTTTTACACTTTTTCCTTCGTTAACTTGGTCATATATATTGATACTTCCTGGTGGAATTGTCCATTATATCAGTTTTAATTTTTTTATTAGAACAGAGTAGAGAATTTTTATTCTTCTCTTCTAATTTTATTAAATAAAATTTTTTATCAGGATAATATATATGTGCATAAGTTTTTTAAGTCACATTTACTAAGGGCATTTAGTGGATAACAACAGTATCCTGATAGAAACTTCCCCATCCCTTAGCCCTGTTCCTCAGATAGAACAACTTTAAACTATTTAAGTTGTTTTTTCTAGTGTTACCTCTATGTTTCAAAGGAATATGCTCATGCCATTATTTATTTAGTGATTTTTAGAAATTATGCTTTTGTTTCCAGTTACGGCATAGGAACATTTAAACTCTATGATTCAAACTTTTTCTTCTTCCATCTTTCAAATATAATTATAATTTTAATAAAATTTCAGTGTTTATATTATTATGACTGTGTTTATATCATTAACTGTTAAGCCATCTATGAATGTTTCTTTTTTATACTTCTGAATTTTCATACATTTAATAATTATCTTGTTTTCTCATTAGCAAATTCTTATTAATTATTGCAATACAAATGTGAAATGCCCATCAGTATTATTTTCGAAGCAGTCAAATGCATTGTTTAATCTAGTATTTCTATTTTTTCCCTGGAGACCTTTTTTTCTTTAATCCCTCCATTCCACAATGATTGCTTTCTGGGTATACTGAAGATTTGTCATCCCAGGAGTATTTTCATTCATCTCCTGTGTTGTACTCCGTGTTTTCTAAATCTCATGAATGTCTGGTTTACTCACCCATTTTGTTGGAGCAAATTTACCAGTAGTCTTCTGTGACAGGACATATGCTGAATGTATTATAAATTTTTGAGCCATTTCATGTTTGAAAATCTCCTTACACTGTTCAGAAACTTGGTTTAGAGGAATGATATTCTCTCAGAATTTTAAAGGCATTGCTTCATTTTCTTCTAGCTTCCGGTGTTATGCTTGAGAACTTTGATGCTATTCTATTTCCCAGTCCTTTTAGGATCATCTCTTTTATTTCCAGTGTTCTTAAATTTCACAATAATGTGCTTTGGTGTAGGCTTTTCCCCAATCATTTTGTTGATACTTCATTGCTTCTTTCTATTAGGAGACTCATATCCTTAAATTCTGTGAAACTTCCATTTTATTCCTTTGATAATTTTCTCTTTTCTATTTCCTTATTTTTTAATTTCAGGTTATTTTATCAATTCCTGAATTAATCCTTCAGTTAAAAAATCTCCTCTCTCCCATTGTCTGATTTTCTTGTTGCTGTCAATATTATTTAAATTTCTAGGAAATTTCCTTGGTTTTAACTTCCAGTGTTTCTTCTTTTAGAAATTGTGAGCTTATTTTTAAATTTCAAGGACTCTATTTTTTCCTGATTCTTCCCCCTTTTGTAACATTCTGTTCTTATTTCAAAGACAAAGTATGTTCTCCGAAGATATTAATTATTGCCATTTTTGAAGTTTTATCTGTTTCTTGTATTTTCTGTTTTCATCTTGCTTCCTTTTCTCTTGTTTTTTTAGGGGGTTGTTTCATGTTGGAGAGTTTCCTGAACATCTCATTATCTTTAACTGTTGGTTTACATTTAGGAAGGAAACATAAAAGAACTGCTTAGAAGCTCTGTGTGTGTGAACAGGGCTTTCAAATAGCAAACTTTAAATTACAGTGACTGTACAGTAATCCAGCTCTTTCATTAGGAGAACTCACAAATGTCTTTTCTCTAAAGTCCTTCCATTTTTCTGTGGATAAATTATCTAATTACCTGCCTAGTATGTATAAGCCTGGCTGCTGAAATTCTGGAAGCAGGGTAACAAAGGGAGCCTTGAATTTCCAAGGTTGAGTATGTATATTTTTATTTAATTATGACATGTGGAGCTTTGCACTTCACCCCATCCTATCTTGTGTTTGATCATGGACACAGAAACAAGTCCATTTTTCATTTGTCATGGTGTCTTTTTTTTTAATTTGTAGTTTAATATCATTCTGTGTAAAGAGTTGAAATCTTAAGCTACTAACATAAATTTTACTGTTCATTGTTGTATTGTGCAATGCCAGGTTTAAATGCAAGTATAAGAGCATTTAAATCATAAATGAAATCACAGAAATTATACAATTTATTTTAGTTCATGCATGCATATGAATTTCATTACCACAATTGTGAAAACGCTGCACAAAAGTAACTAAACTTTTTTTGTTTTACTTATTGATATGTGCACATTCTATAGATACTTTGGCTTACTGTTGAGTGAGAAGGACTGAACAGAAAAGAAATTTTAGTTTCCTTTACTTTTTTGAAAAAAATTATTTTCAATGTAAGTAGTTGGCTAATTAGGGATATAACATAAGTAAGACAGGATATGGTAGGATTCCTTGATTGTTCCAGTTTTTAAAAATGTCATTATCTTTTTTCTGCATTTGGAGTTAAGTTTTGGTCTTTGGGAGCTGTCAGCTTCCTTGCTTACTTACTTAACAGATAAAACACACCTACCTTGAACTCAGTGTCTTGCTGAACTGCCACATATCATGAGTCTACTGAAATTCTATGCTCATGGATCACCCACAAATGCTATATGCACATGATGTGGTAAGGAACAGCAGGGAGCATGCATACTGCACCAGTCTCCTTTGCTTATGTATGTGCTCCATTGTCTCATGGAGTTTCATTCATAATACCCAAATTGAAAGGTATAATTATTAAGAACTTCAAGACAGCAACAGCAGAGCTTTAAACCAAAGCATAGCTATTTTGAGCACAAGGCCATACATATACATGAAACCTGTTTGCATTGGTCTTTTCAAGTAAATAATTCAGAAAATTATTTCTGTTTATTATTTTTGATTTTTAAAAAAATCTTTATTCATACATAGATAGAGAAAAATATTTATTTTTTTTCACTCTTTTTTAGATTCTTTTCCCATATAGGTCATTACAGAGTATTGAGACTAGTTCCCTGTGCTATACAGTAGGTTCTTATTAGTTATCTAATAGATAGTAGTGTGTATATGTCAATCCCAAGCTCCCAATTTATCCCTCCCACCCTTTCCCCACTGGTAACCATAAGCTTGTTTTCTAAATCTGTGACTCCATTTCTGTTTTGTAAATAAGTTCATTTGTACCAATTTTTTAGATTCCACATATAAGTGATATCATATGATATTTATCTTTCTCTGACTTACTTCACTCAGTATGACATACTCATGTCTCTCTTCAGATTATATGACTCTTTTGCCTTTTACCTCTTCTTTTTCTTGTCTGATTGCTGTGGCTACAACTTCCAATACTACATTGAATAGAAGTGGTGAGAGTGGGCATCCTTGTCTTGTTCTTGAATATAGCAGGAAGGCTTTCAGCTTTTCAGTTGAATATCTGGATTTGGGGATTTCAGATAAACCGTCATGGACTTTCGCCCATCCCCGGGGATGTTGCCAGGTTCAAATGACAAGGTGCTTGGGGAACACACTTAAAAAGCTTCAAATACTCAACTTTGCAGCTTTTTAAGTGTGTTCCCCAAGCACCTTGTCATTTGAACCTGGCAACATCCCCGGGGATGGGCGAAAGTCCATGACGGTTTATCTGAAAAAATTTTATTGGAACACTGTACCACTTGTTTGTTATATTATCTATGGCTACTTTTGCTCTACAATGGCAGAGTTGCGTGGTTGCAACACAGACTATGTGGCCTCAAAACCTAAGATATTGTTATGTTTTCCCAATGAATTAAAATGCCAGTTTAATCAATCAAATATAGATTCATGTTCCTAAGCTGTCTGTTTTTTTGTGTGCTCAAAAGCTCTTTTCTAATAAGAGTACTATACTCTTAATTATTTCACTTTTATAGGTAATGTTGATCAATATGTCTCATTTCATTACTGTTTTTTTCAATGTTTTTTAAAAATATATGTCTTGTCTGCTATAGATGGAAATTAGAATTATTTTATCAAGGCTCTCCAACTCCTCACAATCCCTTTGGAAATTTGAATAATATATAATATGTAATCTTTGCAATATTGGGTTTTTCTTTCCTAGAAAATAACATGTGTCAGTTTATTCAGTTTGTTTTCATTTCTCCCAATAAACTCTTCTAATATTTAAATTGAGCTTGTGTATTTACTGTGATTAATCATTATCATTTTATATTTTATTGTTATTTTGTATAGGTTAATTCATCTCATGTTAAATAATAGTTGTGTTATACAGGCAATATTTTTGGTGCCAGATTTGATAGGCATGCTTTTAGTGCCCTGATAGATGAAATCTCATGTGGCAAATGTTATATACCGTTTATGTCTACCTAGAGTATTGGATTTAGAAAGATTTTTAGGTCTGTTTCAATTAAGCTGTAAAGAGGACTTTTATAGTTGAATTCATTAATTTCATGAATATGGACTAGGAAATGGCAATACATGTCCTAATTTTATATACCTGCTCTTCTATTTCACCATTAAGCATGACAAGTAACTACTAATATCACTTATACATTATTAACAAGTTAAAGAAGTGTCCTCCAAGTTTTGACTTTACTTAGAGTGTTTTTTATTTATCAGAAATTGGTGTTGAAGTTTATCAAATAAACGCCCTTTAGCAACTGTCAAAAATCATTTGGTTCTTTATTAAAGTAAAACAATATACAGAGTAGGTTAAATAATTTCTAATTATAACTCATCTGTCATTTCCTGTGATAAAATCAGTTTGGTCATAATATATGATTTTTAGTTAACATATGACTGGACTTGTTTCGTTAGATATTTGAGGTTTCGTGTTATACTTAGTGAAATTTATCAGTATTTTCATTCTTTTTGTGACAGTGTATATCAGATATAGCAGCTTGATAAAAAATAATTCCAGGGTTTCAACCTTTTTGTCCTATACTCTGAAACATTTTGAAGAAAATAAGAATGTCTCTTACTCTGAGGTTTGAAAGAACCTGCATAACACAACTGGAATATAGTGTCACTCTTGGGGGTAATTCTTTTGAAACCTTTTCAGACTTCTTTCATGGTTTTTGCTATACTTTTACACTTTTTCCTTCGTTAACTTGGTCATATATATTGATACTTCCTGGTGGAATTGTCCATTATATCAGTTTTAATTTTTTTATTAGAACAGAGTAGAGAATTTTTATTCTTCTCTTCTAATTTTATTAAATAAAATTTTTTATCAGGATAATATATATGTGCATAAGTTTTTTAAGTCACATTTACTAAGGGCATTTAGTGGATAACAACAGTATCCTGATAGAAACTTCCCCATCCCTTAGCCCTGTTCCTCAGATAGAACAACTTTAAACTATTTAAGTTGTTTTTTCTAGTGTTACCTCTATGTTTCAAAGGAATATGCTCATGCCATTATTTATTTAGTGATTTTTAGAAATTATGCTTTTGTTTCCAGTTACGGCATAGGAACATTTAAACTCTATGATTCAAACTTTTTCTTCTTCCATCTTTCAAATATAATTATAATTTTAATAAAATTTCAGTGTTTATATTATTATGACTGTGTTTATATCATTAACTGTTAAGCCATCTATGAATGTTTCTTTTTTATACTTCTGAATTTTCATACATTTAATAATTATCTTGTTTTCTCATTAGCAAATTCTTATTAATTATTGCAATACAAATGTGAAATGCCCATCAGTATTATTTTCGAAGCAGTCAAATGCATTGTTTAATCTAGTATTTCTATTTTTTCCCTGGAGACCTTTTTTTCTTTAATCCCTCCATTCCACAATGATTGCTTTCTGGGTATACTGAAGATTTGTCATCCCAGGAGTATTTTCATTCATCTCCTGTGTTGTACTCCGTGTTTTCTAAATCTCATGAATGTCTGGTTTACTCACCCATTTTGTTGGAGCAAATTTACCAGTAGTCTTCTGTGACAGGACATATGCTGAATGTATTATAAATTTTTGAGCCATTTCATGTTTGAAAATCTCCTTACACTGTTCAGAAACTTGGTTTAGAGGAATGATATTCTCTCAGAATTTTAAAGGCATTGCTTCATTTTCTTCTAGCTTCCGGTGTTATGCTTGAGAACTTTGATGCTATTCTATTTCCCAGTCCTTTTAGGATCATCTCTTTTATTTCCAGTGTTCTTAAATTTCACAATAATGTGCTTTGGTGTAGGCTTTTCCCCAATCATTTTGTTGATACTTCATTGCTTCTTTCTATTAGGAGACTCATATCCTTAAATTCTGTGAAACTTCCATTTTATTCCTTTGATAATTTTCTCTTTTCTATTTCCTTATTTTTTAATTTCAGGTTATTTTATCAATTCCTGAATTAATCCTTCAGTTAAAAAATCTCCTCTCTCCCATTGTCTGATTTTCTTGTTGCTGTCAATATTATTTAAATTTCTAGGAAATTTCCTTGGTTTTAACTTCCAGTGTTTCTTCTTTTAGAAATTGTGAGCTTATTTTTAAATTTCAAGGACTCTATTTTTTCCTGATTCTTCCCCCTTTTGTAACATTCTGTTCTTATTTCAAAGACAAAGTATGTTCTCCGAAGATATTAATTATTGCCATTTTTGAAGTTTTATCTGTTTCTTGTATTTTCTGTTTTCATCTTGCTTCCTTTTCTCTTGTTTTTTTAGGGGGTTGTTTCATGTTGGAGAGTTTCCTGAACATCTCATTATCTTTAACTGTTGGTTTACATTTAGGAAGGAAACATAAAAGAACTGCTTAGAAGCTCTGTGTGTGTGAACAGGGCTTTCAAATAGCAAACTTTAAATTACAGTGACTGTACAGTAATCCAGCTCTTTCATTAGGAGAACTCACAAATGTCTTTTCTCTAAAGTCCTTCCATTTTTCTGTGGATAAATTATCTAATTACCTGCCTAGTATGTATAAGCCTGGCTGCTGAAATTCTGGAAGCAGGGTAACAAAGGGAGCCTTGAATTTCCAAGGTTGAGTATGTATATTTTTATTTAATTATGACATGTGGAGCTTTGCACTTCACCCCATCCTATCTTGTGTTTGATCATGGACACAGAAACAAGTCCATTTTTCATTTGTCATGGTGTCTTTTTTTTTAATTTGTAGTTTAATATCATTCTGTGTAAAGAGTTGAAATCTTAAGCTACTAACATAAATTTTACTGTTCATTGTTGTATTGTGCAATGCCAGGTTTAAATGCAAGTATAAGAGCATTTAAATCATAAATGAAATCACAGAAATTATACAATTTATTTTAGTTCATGCATGCATATGAATTTCATTACCACAATTGTGAAAACGCTGCACAAAAGTAACTAAACTTTTTTTGTTTTACTTATTGATATGTGCACATTCTATAGATACTTTGGCTTACTGTTGAGTGAGAAGGACTGAACAGAAAAGAAATTTTAGTTTCCTTTACTTTTTTGAAAAAAATTATTTTCAATGTAAGTAGTTGGCTAATTAGGGATATAACATAAGTAAGACAGGATATGGTAGGATTCCTTGATTGTTCCAGTTTTTAAAAATGTCATTATCTTTTTTCTGCATTTGGAGTTAAGTTTTGGTCTTTGGGAGCTGTCAGCTTCCTTGCTTACTTACTTAACAGATAAAACACACCTACCTTGAACTCAGTGTCTTGCTGAACTGCCACATATCATGAGTCTACTGAAATTCTATGCTCATGGATCACCCACAAATGCTATATGCACATGATGTGGTAAGGAACAGCAGGGAGCATGCATACTGCACCAGTCTCCTTTGCTTATGTATGTGCTCCATTGTCTCATGGAGTTTCATTCATAATACCCAAATTGAAAGGTATAATTATTAAGAACTTCAAGACAGCAACAGCAGAGCTTTAAACCAAAGCATAGCTATTTTGAGCACAAGGCCATACATATACATGAAACCTGTTTGCATTGGTCTTTTCAAGTAAATAATTCAGAAAATTATTTCTGTTTTCTAATTCATTAATTTCTGCTTTTCTTCTGTCATTTCCTTCCTCCTATTTTCCTTACTTTTTTTGGTTTTCTTTCTAACTTTTCCATTTGAATGTCCAGTTTAATTATTTTCATTCTTGCTTATTTAATAAAAATATATTTGAGGCTATGAATTTCATTTGAGTATAACTGTAACCAAACTCTATGCATTTTGATATTTAGTGATATAATTGTTTTTTGTAAATACTCTATAATTTTGACTTACTATTTCATATGAAAGTCACTTAGCAGCATAACTTTTAGTTCCTATAATATGTCTTATTCTACAAACACAGGTGTTTTTGAAAATGTCACATAATTTCCATTAAATAAAATTTGAATCCAACTTTGTTATGGATTGAATTATGTCTCCCAAAATTATATATTGAATTCTTAGCCCCCAGAACTTATTGGAAATAGGGTCTTTGCAGATGTAATCAAAATAAGATGAAAACATACTGGATTAGGGTAGACATTCTTACAGTCACTGGTGTCATTATAAGAGAAATGAGAGGGATATTTGGACACTGAGATGCAGGAAAATAGCCATGGGAAGATGGAGGCAGAGATTGGAGTTATGCTACCATAAGGCAAGAAATGCCAAAGATTGATTTCTAGCAACCACCAGAAGCTAGAAGACACAAGGGAGGTATCTTTCCTAGAGACTTTGGAGGGAGTATCACCCTGCTGACTCCTTGATTTAAAACTTCTAGCCTCCAAAACAATGAGAGGATCAATATTTGTTGTTCTAAGCCACCCTATTTTGCTAAATTTTTATGGCAGTCATAGGAAACTAATACAGATTTTGGTATCAAGAAGTATAGTGCTGCTGTAACAAATACCTAAAAATATAGAAGTGGCTTTGGATTTGGGTAATGGATAGCGGCTTGAAAAATTTGGGGACACATGAGAGAAAAAGCCTAGGCTACCTTGAAGAGACTGTTTTTGGAAATATGGAGTTTAAAGATGCTTCTGGTAAGTTCTCAGATGGAAATGAGAAACATGTTATTGACCACTGGAGGAAAGGGAATCCACGTTATAAAATGGCAGAAAGAATGGCTGAATCATGTTCTTCTGTTGGATAAAAAGTAGTACTTGTAAGTGATGAACTTGAGTATTTACTTGAGATTCCCAAGCAAAATGTGGAAGATACAGTCTGCTTTCCTGCTTCTAACAGTGAAATGTGAGAAGAAAGAGAAAACTTGAAGAAAAAAGGAACTAGAACTTGATTTGGAAAAGTATCTGCCTATTCATATTGAAAAAGGTGCTAAGACATGCTCTGTAGAGAACACCAAGTCTGTAGCTAGGCAACCTTCTGCTGGAGAGATTAAGGATGTAACTCATGGATCCAATCAAATATTTCAGCAGAAGCCAAGAGTAGAGATGGGGTTATCCAGGAAGGGTCTGTAGAGAATCCTCATGTGTAATAGCATTGTTCCCCTTGAAGAAATGGAAGACTACAATGTTTTTGAGGATGTTGTACTAGCAAAAACACTTCCAGCTTGGACTGCCGGGGAGAAAGAAAGGATGAAATGAAGGAAGGCTGTTGAACTTCTGGAATTCTATGGGCAGAAAAAGTTACTTGGCTACCAACATGTGTTATCCTTCAAGTTAAGTAATGAATGACTCTAAGGTTGGCTCAGTAGCCGATGGGGTCAATGGGACATCTGTAAGCCTAGAGGATGGAATATTAAGCCATAGAGGATTATTCATGGACCTTGAAATATAATGGAATTTCCCCTGCTGGGTTTGCACTTGTATAGGACTCATGACCCCTTTATTCCTTCCAATTTCTCCCTTTGGGAATGGGTATGTCTATCCTATGCCTGCCCCACCATTGTATTTTGGAAACACTTTCTAGTTTCACAAATCCACAGGTGGAGAGGAATTTTGTCTGAAGATCAGCCATATCCAGAGTATTACCCATACCTGATTAGGTGATTTAGAAGACAAGATATAAGACCTATTGAGTTGACAGCCACAAAAAATAATGAAATAATGCCATTTGCAGCAACATGGCTGGACCTAGAGATTATTGTACTAAGTGAAATAAGTCAGAAAGAGAAAGACAAACAGCATATGATATCGCTTATATGTGGAATACAAAATAAGACACAAATGAACTTATCTATGAAACAGACTCACAGACATAGAGAACAGACTTGTGGTTGCCAAGGGGGAGCGGGTAGGGGAAGGATGGATTCAGAGTTTGGGATTAGCAGACGCAAACTGTTACATATAGAATGGATAAACAACAAGGTCCTACTGTATAGCACAGGGACCTATATACAATATCCAGTGATAAACCAAAAGAATATGAAAAAGAATGTGTGTGTATATATATATATATACACACACACACACATATATATAAAACTGAATGACTTTACTGCATAGCAGAAATTAATACAACATTGCAAATCAACTATACTATATATATATATATTTTTTTTTATTTGGCTGCATTGGGTCTTGGTCGCGGCATGCTGGCAGGATCTTCATTGCAGCATGTGGAATCTTTCATTGCTGCATGCAGGCTCTTCGTTATGGCATGCGGGCTTCTCTCTTGCTGTGGCATGCAGGCTCTCTAGTTGTGGTGCATGGGCTCTAGAACACACGGGCTGAGTAGTTGCAGCGTGTGGTCTTAGTTGCCCCATGGCATGTGGGATCTTAGTTCCCTGACCAGGGATTGAACCAACGTCCCCTGCATTGGAAGGTGGATTCATAACCACTGGACCACCACGGAAGTCCCTCAACTATGCTTTAATAAAACAAATTTTTTTAAAAAGAATAAGACCTATTGAGTTGATATTTAGATGAGATTTTGGCATTAGAGTTAATCCTAGAATGAGTTAAGGCATTTAGGGGTGTTGGGATGAAGTGAATGTATGTATTTTGCACGTGGGAAAAACAAGAATTGGGGGTAGGGGGCAGAAGGTAGACTGTTGTGGGTTGAATTGTGTCCTCCCCCAAAATATGTTAAAGTTTTATCTGCCAGTGTGTAGTCTAGGTCTTACTTACTAATTCTTACTAGATTCTTAGACAAGCAGCTTCAGTTATGTACATTTTCCCAATCTCACAGAGCTTTGCTGGCTGCATGGACCCTCCTGCCCATTTTTCTCTGTTTCTAGCTGCCACAGGTATATGGACTATGCTGATTCTTTCAGCACTCTTGGGGCAGGGGACTAGAAACCAGGCCCTTGGGGAGCACATTAAAAGTCCAGGGATGTTAGAGCCATACTCCATTCCTCCCTCCCTCCTGTATGAGAAACCTCAGTTCTGCACCTTCTCCAAATTTCGCAGTTATACTGGGCCACAGGAAGGTGTCTACCCCTTTTTCTTTCCTAGCAGCCCCAGGGGTACAGACTATGTTTTATGGTTTGATATTTATCTGGCTGGGAGTTAAGTTGTGTTTACTGTTTACTATTCTCTCTATGTGTAAGTATCAGAGGGTTAAATTTGGTTGTATGTCCTTATTTTTATCTCCCCTGTTGCATAGGAGTCCTACTGATGTGTGTACCCATATTTCTTCTCTTTCTGTAGTCTCTTCTTTTTACCTGATGCCCCAAGTTTCTTTCTCTTATCATTACTTTTCTGTTTAAAGAACTTCCTTTAGCCATCCCTCTAACAATAGATCTAATAAACAGAAAGCATAATTGTGGCTACTAGGGGCTGGAGGGTGGAGAGGATGAGGAGATGCTGGTCAAACATTACAAGCCTTCATTTATGAAGTGAAAGATCTCTGAGGATCTAATGTACAGCATGGTGACTATAGTTGATAATACTGTGTTGTGTACTTAAAATTTCCTAAGAGTAGACATTAAACATTTTCATCTAACATGCAAAAAAAGTTAACTATGTGAGGTGATGGATGTGTTAATTAACCTGATTGTAGTAATCATTTCACAAAGAATGTCAAATCATCACATTGTATACTTTAAATGTATACAATTTTGTCAATTATGTCTCAATAAAGCTGGTAATAAAAAAGGATAGATCTACTAGTGACATTCTTTTTGTTTTCTCTAATGTCGGGATGCTTTTATATTCCCTCAGTTTCCAAAGGTGGTGGACTGTTCTTTCCTTTCAGCACTTGAAATAATTTTTGTAGCATCCTTCTGGCCTCCATGGTCTCAAATGAGAAATGTGCTGTCATTTGAATTGGTGTTTTCCTATAGTTCAGGTGTTGTTTCTCTCTGGTTGCTTTCAAAATGTTTTTCTTTGATTTAGTTTTCAGAATTGTGATGTTTCTTGGCAGGGATCTCTTTGGATGTATTCTATCGGTATTTGATATTTATTCTGCTTTATGAACCTGTAAGTTCTTGTTTTCCATCAAATTTGGGAAGTTTTAAGCCGTTATTTATTTGAATATTTCTTTAGTCCTACTTTCTTTCTCCTCTCCTTCTGTCACTCTGATGATACACATTTTTTTTTCACAGATCACTGAGGCTCTATTCATGTTTTCTTCTGCATTTTTTCTCTATTATTTGGATTGGGTGAATTCTATTGATCTGTCCTCAAGTTCACTGATTTTATCATCTGTTATTCCCACCCTGTTTTTGAGCCTTTCCAGTGAGATTTTTATTTCTGTTATTTGGCAACTTTTATTTGTAATAACATGTCTTCCCAGAAAACTAACAAGATAAATAACATTTTCAAATTGTGGGGTTTTATCTATTCTTTTCTAATCATTACACTTCCTATTTATTTCTTTTTGCTTATTGTATTGGCTAGTACCATCATTAAAATGCTTAATAGTAGAGGTTATACTATCTTTAGTTTGCTCAGGACTTTATTAAAAATTCTTTTAAAGTTTTACCAGAAATATCATCTTTTTTCATGTGTTTTTTTTTTTTTTGGAGTTACCTTTAGTTAAGTTAAGGAAGTTTTTCCTTTATTTTGCTAGACATTTTTATAATGATGATTCATTGAATTTCATCAAGTCCTTTTTTTTTCAGTGAGATGTTAATATTTTTCCTTTAAATTAAAGAAGTGAACTACAGAGATAGATTATCAAATCTATGTGCCATCCTAAGATACATCTGACATTTCTTTTTTCTTAACTTTATTTATTTATTTATTTATTTGGTTGCACTAGGTCTTAGTTGCAGCAGGTGGGCTCCTTAGTTGCAGCTCCAGGGCTCCTTAGTTGTGGCATGCGAACTCTTAGTTGAAGCATGCATGTGGGATCTAGTTCCCTGACCAGGGATCGAACCCAGGCCCCCTGCATTGGGAGCGTGGAGTCTTATCCACTGTGCCACCAGGGAAGTCCCCACATCTGACTTATTTCTACTTTATTATTTCAAATCCTTCCTGAATTCAATTTGCTAATATTTTGTTTAGGATTTTTGCTTTTATGCTTATACCTGAGTTTGATTAATAATTGTATTTAATGTTCTTCTTGTCTAATTTTGGCATCAGGATTATGTTAACAAGCTAAAAGGAGTTTATAGTCTTCTCTTTTTTCTAAGTTTTTAAGCACTGTGCCTAAGATGAAAGTTATATGGTCCTTAAGGTTTTTGTTTGAATACCCCATAGAAGGACAAGAAATGATACTAAAAGATATACTTTCAAAGATTTATTTATTTTATAGCTTATTGGTCTAGTCAGGCTTTCCACTTCTTTTTTGGAAATTTTGGTATACTTTTATGTTTCTAAATTATTGTCCACTTTATGGGTGCAAATATATTGGCATAAATATGTACATATTAGTCCCCTGATGTGGTAGTCGTCTGATGTTTTTATATTTTACCTTCTCTCTTCTTTTGATTATACTTGTCAACATTTGTCTTTCTATTTTTTATTTATTTCTAAAAAAATTAATTAATTTTGGCTGCATTGGGTCTTCGTTGCTGTGCACGGGCTTTCTCTAGTTGTGGCAAGCGGGGGCTTCTCTTCATTGCGGTGTGTGGGCTTCTCACTGCAGTGGCTTCTATTGTTGCGGAGCACAGGCTCTAGGCACACGGGCTTCGGTAGTTGCAGCATGTGGGCTCAGTAGTTGTGGCTCACAGGCTCTAGAGTGCAGGCTCAGTAGTTGTGGCGCACGGGCTTAGTTGCTCCGCGGCATGTGGGATCTTCCTGAACCAGGGCTCAAACCCATGTCCCCTTCATTGGCAGGAGAATTTTTTTATTTTTTTTTTATTTTTATTTTTTTGTGGTACGTGGGCCTCTCACCGCCATGGCCTCTCCCACTGCGGAGCACAGGCTCCGGACACGCAGGCCCAGCGGCCATGGCTCACGGGCCCAGCCGCTCTGCGGCATGCGGGATCCTCCCGGACCGGGGCACGAACCTGTGACCCCTGCATCGGCAGGCGGACTCTCAACCACTGTGCCCCCAGGGAAGCCCCTGGCGTGAGGATTCTTAACCACTGCACCACCAGGGAAGCCCCAACATTTGTATTTTTAATTAGTTTTCTGAAATAACTTTGTTTTATAGACAATTTCTACTGCTTTTTTATTTTTTCATTTTCAGCTTTTACATTTATTAATTCATTTACCTCTATTTGTGTTCATCTTGCAGTTCTCTTTCTAGTTTTATATTTCAATACTTAATTCATTTATTTTTAATCTCCCATATTCAAGTACATTACCTTCTTAATATTACATTGGCTACATCTCACAGGTAGTGTTTTAATTTTCATTTATTTCTAAATATATTTTTTAACATTTATTCTTCAAATTCTCTTTAACCAAGGATATTTTAGAACTGTCTTTTTTCTTAATTTCTAAGTTGTATGGAATTTAGGGACCACCTTTTAAAAACAGATTTCTGAATATGTTGAATTGTAGTGTGTGGACATGGTTGGTACAATGTGATTATTTTAATTAATTAAGACATTCTTTGTCAGTTTTTTCAAATATTCCAAATATGTTTTTATCCTACCTTCAAATAAAGGTTATGCTTTTTTTTTTTCAGTGTGCTGGTTAATTTGATTATTGAAATCCTCTATAAACCTTCTTATTTGACTTACTGGTCTCTGAGAAAGATCTGCTCAAATCTCCTATTATTGCACATTTTACAAATTCTCCGTTGAGGCTCAGTCAATATTTGTTTTACTTTAACAAAAAGATGTTGGATATGTAAATAAATGTTCATGGCTTTTATATATTTTAGTTGATTTTTCTTTACCATTATCTTATTTTGTCCCACTTAATGCTTTCTGCAATGAAACTTATTTTGTCTACCTTTTATTTTAACATTTACTTGATGTAAAAATTTTTATTCGTTTATTTTCTACCTTTTTTGCCCTCTTATTAAGGTGCCACTCTTATGAACAGTCATGCTTGAACTTTAAAAAAATCCATTTTGAGGATCTCTGTCTTGCAATAGATAATTTTAACCAATTAAAATGTATGCAATTACTGATATAGTTGGCTTTATTCCTGCCATCTTATTTTGTGTTTTCTCTTTCATTGTTTTATTCTATTCCTTTTTCTGTGTTGGATGATCAAATTTATCTTTAAGTTTGACTTACTTATTATTTGTTCAGAAACAGAATCCATAACTCTAATTCTTCTAGAGTTGATCCACATATTAACGCACTCTTAACAAACATCTACAAAATAGCACTAGCCTTCTGCATTTCCTCTCTTCTCCCTTCAGTGCTCCTATTTATTTGTATGTTACCCCTTTCTATCTGCAATTTCAGATCTTTCTTCATTTTAAATTTTAATTATTTACTTCTTTTATATATTTCAAGTCTCTTCTTTTAGAACATAGTTGTCTGTGAATTTGTTCTTAATAATCTGTCTTGTATGCTATCCCCTCTCTTATCATTTATTGTCTTTATTTCCTGCCTTGTTCTTCTGTGCAATCCCAGAAAGCTGTTTTAGGCACTCTACACATAAATAATTTATGTTGTAATAATTGTCCTTGCTTGTAATGCTTTTCTGAAATATGTTATACTGTTCATTTCCCTCTACACTTTTTTCATTATACTACCTATATCCGTTATTGTTATATTTTATTTCATTAGCATAGCTTTCATCTCCTCTATAGAATTTGTTTCTGTGAGCACAACGCAGATGCTGGCTAAAATTTCCTCTTATTTTAGCAATCAGTTTAACAAACTATGTTCTTCTTTATCTCTTTAGTGTTACTTTTATTTCTTTATATTATTCTGAAAAATCTTTTGGCTCACTTGTTAGTTCTTTCTGTTGCAAACTTGAATGTGGCCTGATATTTGTCCAAAAGTGTGGGTGGATTCTCTTTACATTGTCTATTTAGTCTCTAGGATACTCACAGAATCGTTTGCTCACATCTTTAATTTGAAAGTTGATTAAAATAAGTTTCTGTTATCAGTCTGGTGATTCAGTAACCTGAGGGTAATGGTAAGATGCTATTGCAGTGAACAGACCTGGTACAGTAATTTTACTTTTTCATAGATTTTATTTCAGAAATCTACTTTCTGCATCTAGTTTTCTCCTTAGCCTGACTTCCACTTCAGAGGCATTATAATTCATTGTCCATTTTTATTCCTGGTGCTACTGCCCCCAATGCCAGAGAAAACCCTGATATATTTAGAAATGGTTTTAAAGACCTAAATAAATGGAGAGACATGCCTTGTTCATGGATTTTGAAGACTCACTGTGGTGGAGATGTTAACAATTTCCAAATTGATTCATAGAGTCAAATAAATGCCATTCAAAATCCCAGCAAGATCTTTGTTTAGAAATTAAAAACTAATTCTATAATTCATATGGAAAGGCAAAGTTACTAGAATAGCCAAAACAGTTCTGAACAATACCTGATTGCAAGATTTTCCATAAAGCTAAAGTAATCAATGTGGTATTGGCACACACCAAGAGACACACAAATCAATGAAACAAAAAAGAGAAATCAGAAGTAGACTCACACAGGTATGGCCATTTGATTTCTGATGAAGGTGCAAAGGTAATTAAATGAAGAAAGTAGAATATTTTCAAGAAAATGTGCTGAAACAATTGAAAATTCAAAAGAGAATAAAGGAAACTCAACATATGCCTCGTACCTTATACAAAAACCAAAGATTAACTCAAAATGGATCATAGCCCTAATTGTAAAATGAAAAAAAAACATGAAAGTTTTAAAAGAAAACACAGGATAAAACGTATGACATGGGATTGGTAACATAATTTTAAGTAGGGCACCAAAACTATACATACAGATACGCTGCTGGCTAAAATACAGGATATCAGTTATATCTGAATTTCAGAAAAACAATGACATAATAGTATAAGTATTCCCCAAGTGTGTATTTTTCTTTGCTAAATCTGGTAACCCTAGGGATAGACAATAGATCAATCCTTGCCAGTATCTGAGGGTGGAGGAGGGATTGAATACAAAGGAGTATGGGGGAATTTGAGAGGTAAAAGAAATATTCTATATCTTGATTGTTGTAGTTATACAATTGCAGGTGTTTGACAAAGCTGGTACAACTATACACCAAAATGGGTGAATTTTACTATATTTAAAGTGACCTTAATCATGAAAATTGAAAGAAGTTAGAGTAAAATGGTAATTGTAGAATCCAGGCAGATATACGGTTGTTGTCTGTAAAATCTTTAAAAATTTTCTGAATGTTTTAAATTTTTCATAATTAAAAATTGGTGGGGGGAGTTGAACAATATAAAACAGACAAACAAAACAGAAAACAAATAGAAATAATTCTACCTCTTAGGGAATATGTCCACCATATTAAGAAACAACTATGCTAGGGAGATACCAAAGATTTCTATTTGTTTTGGCCATACTTGCCTTTAAAGTACTTGGGAGTAGCTGCTTCTGATAAGTTTCTGCAAGACTAAGAAGGTTCCAGGAGTGCATTTTCCAACTTCTAAAATACCAATCCTCATGTCTTAATATTAGGGATATTTGTGGTATTTTTATAGGATCAACACAGTTCTTGTGATTCCACACTGTTTTTCCAGAGAAAGGATTTGAATAGATGAAATTTCATATCTTCTTTCAGTCAGGCCTACTTTGCCTATTTCAAAGAAAAATTTCTTGTAGTTTGTGTCATTTGAAGGGCATCTTTGCCCAATTTCCACAGCAGGGTTTTGCATATTTTAGCTAATTTGTGTCTGTTTCTAGGCAACATAGTAGGGTCAGGGGTAATGGTTTGGAACTCTCTTCTTATACTACTGTCTTGAGAAAGGAATTAAAATCAGGTTGGCAAATCTGGAAGAGTTTTGGCAAAACAAAAACTTGATTTTGTTTCCTTGAATACATGAAGATGTTTTGTCCATATTCAAATTCACATTTTACTAGTTTGTTGTCTATGTACAGGACTATTTTCTTTAATTTATCCAAAACAAGTTAATATTTTTCTTTCTATTCTTAAGCATGTTTTTTTTTTTTAGGTCCAGAACATTTTATTCCCTGTAGTTGGTTCTTCCTTTCAAATGTTCTTGTTCCCTCTTTGGAACACCTAAACTTTATAGTTTTGATCTCCATTGTCTGTGCTCATTTACTCATTTATACTTCATTTTTTATCCTCGTTCATAATTTTTCAGAATGCACGGTAAAAGAGACAGTATTAGATTTGCCTCTATATTGCATATTTAGTTTTTTTTTTTAGCCATCAAGACTACAGTTTGTATCTCTTTGTATTGTTTTCTGTTATCTATGTTTTTTTTCTCTGCTTTTCAATTCCATCTTTTTTTTTTTCTTTTGATGCACATGTGCTTGTGCCTAAAAGACCATGTCTTCTTAAAGTCATATTGAAGAAGCCAAGCATGGAAGGTTTTCAGCACTTTTCCATAGATCCTTTGTAAATATTTCTCATTCTTTCCTCGAAACTGCTCACTATTCACTGGGAGAAGATTGCCAGAAAGTTAAAAAAAAAAAAAGCAATGGTTAAGAGTTCTGGTTCAAGATATTGACCTAGGAAGATCCTGAACTTACCTCCACTCACAGACTCACCACATCAACAGCTATATATGGAAAAATTTTCCTGACAAAAATCCTAAAAACTAGCAGGTACACATTGGGCAAATGAGAAAAAAAGAGACACATCAAAGCAGGTAGGAGGGGCTGGGGTACAATCTCACCATAAACCTTACCCCTGGCGTGGTGACCCACAGCCAGGAGGAAACTCAAAACCTGGATCTTCTCCCTGAGAAACAAAGAGTTTGAACCTCACATTGGGAACCCCAACTTTTAGGACCTGCACCTGAGAGATGAGTTCCCAAAGCACTTAGCTTTGAAAACCAGTGGGCCTTGCATCCACAAGACCCACAAGGTATAACAAACTGAGAAAGCACTCTTAAAGGGCTTTCCTGCTCAGACTCAGTGGTCCCAGGTACCAGTGCAGAGGCAGCCAGACTTTTCGTGAAAAAGGCTTATTTGATTATCTTAAAGTGTCAGCCTGAGGGGAAGGCATCTAATTAACGCACATCCAGGTGTCTGCTAGGTTATTCTCTGGGAAGGGAAGTTGGCAGGTGCCATCTTTTCTCTCTCTGCCTCACTCCAGCTTACCCGTATCTCCCAGAAAGGAGCTTGTACCCTCTTCTCATGCCCCAATTTTTGTGGTTGCCACCCAGGAGGCTCCTCTAGACTGCCTAGCTCTGGTGGCCAACAAGGCTTATGCTCACTGGCCCCAAAGTACTGTAACCAGCAGAGAAAGAGTTCTTAAAGGGCTACTACCCCAGGGCACAGCAAGAGGTGACAGTCCAATGAGCCCAGGCTTTCTGTTGAAAGAGGCCTGTTAGATTCTCTTTATAGCTGTGGCCTGAGGGGCAGGCTTCTAATTAAACACACGTTTAAGGACTGACTGTAATCGAGTTTCCAGAGACCTAGAAGGGAGGGTGCTATCTTCGTTCTCTTCCTCTGCCAGGTTCCAGAGCACCAGTATTTCACAGAGGGGAGCTTTTGCATGTATCTGGTGTGCCGGTTTTTGTGGCTGCTGCTGAGAGGATGCCCTTAACCACTTGGCTGTGGAGGCCAGAGGGGCTTGCATCCCACAGGACTGTAACAATCAGAGAGTCAGTTCTTGGATGGCTACCACCCTCAGGGCACTGCACAGACAGAGACTGAAACCCACCCCAAGTCCTTCTGTGAAAAAGGCCTATTTGCTTGTCCTGGAGCTTTGGCCTGAGGGCCAGGCATCTTGTTTGTCACACATCTAAGGGCCTACTGATGTTCTCTCAAGGGACGGAGGCCAGTGGACGTCATCTTTGCACTCTCCCCTTGTCTCACTTCAACTTGCTGGTATCTCCCAGAAAGGAGCTTGTACACTCATCTGGTCCCCCAATTTTTGTCACTGCTGCCCAGGGGACACCTCTAGATCGCCTGTCTCTCATGGCCAATGGGACTTAAGCTTGCAGTCCCACAGTACTGTATATATTTGCAGACTTTAAAAACCGCTCCCTGAGGATCTGGTGTTCAATCAGCCTGAACCTAGGTGCTGACTGAGATCCTCCCCTTTGGGACACTGACAGGTCTTGGCACACCCTCAACTACTGGGAGCCAGTAAAAATAAAATGGGCTGCTTGGACAATCACAATGGTTCACTCTCTGTGCTGTGAAGTTCAATGAGCTTTGATATATGCTCAATGTCTTATATCTACCGTTAGGGTATTAGTCAGAATAGTTTCACTACCCTAAGAAATCCCTTGTGGTTCATCTATTCAACCCTCCCCTTTACCTGAACTCCTGGCCACCATTGATCTTTTTGAGTTGTATATACTTTTGCCTTTTCCAAAATATGATGTGATTATACTGTATGTAGTCTTTTCAGATTGGCTTCTTTCCCTTAACAATATGTATTTAAGGTTTATCCATGTCATTTCATAACTTAATGGGTCATTTTTTTGTACTGCTGAATAAGATTCCATTGTAAGGATATATACAGTTTGCTTATCCATTCACCTCTCAAAGGGCATTTTAGTTGCTTCCAGTTTTTGATGATTACAAATAAGGCTGTTACGTTTTTCAGTTCTATAATTTTATTTGGCTCTTTTTAATGACATCTGTTTCTTTGCTGAGATTTTTTTTTATTTTGAGAGAATTTGTAATTGCCTGTTAAGCATTTTATGGTGTCTACTTTAAAATACTTGTGACAGAATTTCAATATCTGATTCATGTTAGTGTTAGCATCTTAGTATTAGTTGATTGTTTTTTCTCATTCATGTTGTACTTTTTCTGGTACTTGATATGGTGGGTGATTTTTGACTGTGTCCCGCATATTCTTGAGCATCCCTGGATTTTGGTATATGAGGAGATCCTGGAACCAACCCCCATGGATACCAAGAGAAAACTGTATTACTACCTCAGGTCTAGAGAAAAGTGGGAAGAAAAAATAGAGCAAACCCCCAATGCTTATTATTTTTTAATATATTAGAACCACACAATGAAGAAATATATACCAGTAGCTCTTACTTTTCAGCCAGTTACCTCATTCCTCAGAGTAGCAAGTAAGGGGTAAGGCAATAGTCCAATAGTATTAATCCAGGGAAGTCTCCTCACATAGAGACTTTCTGAAATCAGTGTTTTTGTCTTATTATTGAGTTGTAAGAGTTTTGGTATATATTCTGTATACAAAACCTTGATCAGATAAAATTTTTTGCAATTTTTTTTTCTCAATCTGTTTGCCTCTTTATTCTTGAAAGTCTTTCAGAGATCAGGAGTTTTTAATTTTGATGTATTACAATTTGTATAGTCTTTATTTTACAATTTTCACATAGCCCAAAGCCACACAAATAAGAGATAAGCAATCCAATAACACTTGGCATTATTAATTTTTAAAATTGCCAATGTAATAGGCAAAATGCCATATCCAATTCTTAAGAATTGCATTTATTTGATTATTAGAGATGTTGAACCATTTCTAATATTTTTTTCTTACACTTATTAATTACCAACTTTTTTGACCATGTCATAGAGGGCAAATGTCACACATCTCCCAAAATATCCTGTGGTATTTTTGTTAAAAAGAATTCTGCGTAGACTGGATAGACCATGATGTTGACCAATACAGAAGTGTTTTTCCTTCAATTCAAGTAACTTGTTAAATAGAGCATGTTATACCTATGTATAGTTTGGGAGACTCAATCCATTTCTAAAAATTAGGACAAAAGACAGGAGATAAATCATTTTTTATTATAAGCATAATGTATCCACTACCAGTTACTGCTTGATAGAACATAAGTAGGACTTGGTTATGCTCCTTGTTGTTAATGACCCAAAGATAATCATGTATGTGAACACTATAGTTTCTCTTAATATCTTCATGAATGGAAGAACCGTAACAAAATTTCCATACCTATTTACGACACATGTATTTTGCTGATATTTCACAATTTGGTGAAAAATTTAAAGTTTATTTTCTCACTCTTTTTTTTAATTTAATGTGTATGACTCTGGCCTCAACTTAAACTTTGCATTTGCTCTTATACAAATATATAGAAGCAGCAGGACAAAGTGGCGACATGGCAGTATAGAGGGTTAGGAGTTAGAAGCCGTGGGTTTAAGTCCCAAGCATTTAACACATTTATGGAACAACTCCCACAGTCCAAATTCTATTTAATTTGAACAGCTGAAGAGATGAAATCTAACTTTGCCATTTGCTAGTTGTTTAAACCTACAGAAGTCACTCCTTTTCGCTTTAATTTCCTCACTACAGGGTCATTAAGATTATGAAACAAGATAAAATTAAGAACACTATGTACATTATAAGTACAGCATACATATAAGAGATTGCTATTATGTTGCAGTCACATCCCCTCTTCTCCTGAATAACTGGTGTTTTCCCATGTCTTATTTGGACCATCTGTAATTTAGATCACTTATTTTTGTGCTTAGTCTAAGCAGAGATGATCTCTATGTACATTTTCAGATTTCCATATGTAGAGACATCTCAAAACTCCTAGGAGTTTTTTGGTATATATTCTGTATACAAAACCTTGATCAGATGAAAATTTCTACAGAAGTTTTTTTCTTAATCTCTTTGCCTCTTTATTCTTGAAAGTCTTACAAAGATCAGAAGTTTTTACTTTTGATCTGTTCCAATTTGTATATTCTTTGTTTTACAATCTTCACTTAGCCCAAAGCCACAACAAATTTTCTCTTATATTTTCTGTTAGAAGTTTTATAATTTTAGCTTTACCTTTAGATCTATGTTCCATTTCAAATCAATTGCTTGTATAGTGTGAAGTAAAGTGAAGGTTATTTTATTTTTATTGTTTGCATATGGATATCCATTTGTTTAAGCACAATTTGTTGGAAAGCCTTTCTTTCCCCATTGAATTACCTCAGCACCATTTTAAAAAAGCAGTTGACCACATATGTATGTATCTATTTTTGAATTCTCAATTCTGTTCTATCGATCTATATGTCTGTTTTTATGCCAATGCCACATTTTTTTTCTTTACTGTAGCTTTATAGTATGCCTTAATCAGGTAGTATAAGCTTTCCACCTTTTTTCTTCTATTTCAAAATTATAATGGCTATTCTAGGTCTTTTGTATTTCCATGTAAAGTTTAGAATCAACTTGTCAATTTCTAAAAAACTGTGAGAATTTTTTGGAGGGTTATATTGGATCTCACATCAATTTGAGAAGAATTGACACTGTAAGATATTGAGTCTTCCATTGTAGGCAGAATTATGGTTTCCATGATCTGTGTCCCCTGGTGTCACTCCTATAAAAATGTTACATTTCATGACAAAAGGAATGTGGAAATGTAATTCAAGTTACTAATCAATTGACCTTGAAATAGGGAGATTATTCTGGATTATCTGGGAGAGCAATATGTAATCAATCACATGGGCTATTAAAAGCAGGGGCAAAATTAGAATTATTAGAAATCCAAATGTTAATTTTTCAACCCAATATAAAAAGAACAAGATAAGGAAAATTGTCTATTTGTGTGCTGATTCACATTTAAATGTTTTATCTCTTTACACTGTTTAATTAAAGGACTTGTTTTGAGTTAAGCACCAAATCCTGCAGACCAATTAGTAGATGTTGTTGTTGTTGTTGTTGTTGATACAACACACTGAAAGGACACATCATTTCTGTGTTTTGGTGTTTTTTTTCCCCCAAATCCATAACCTCACTCCAATCATGGGAAAACACCAGACAAACCCAAATTAAGGGTATTCTATAAAATAACAGACTAGTGATTTTCAATATTCTCAAATTCATTAAAGACAAAGAAACACTGAGGACCTGTTATGGACTAAAAGAGACAAAAGAGAATACTAAATACAATGTGGAACAAAAAATGGTATTAGTGGAAAAATTGATGAAATTCTAATAAGGTCTATAATTTAGTTAATGATGTAATACAAATGTTACTTTCTTGGTTTTGATAATTGCACCATGATAATATAAGCTATTAATATTAGGGGAACCTGGGTGAAGGATATGAGATGTTTTGTACTATTTTTGAAAATCTGAAGTTACTTGAAATGAAAAAATTTTAGAAAATGTATACTAAGGGAATAAAATGGCTAGCTCTTAGCAAAGTTCTGAGGGCATGAGCATATGACAGGTAATCTTTGAATGGGGCATGGTCTATCAATATTTGCCTACAAGAAAGGGTGCTATCCCTTATGGGCTGAGTGTGAGAAACTTGAATGTGATCACACAGCACAGAAGGATCAAAGCAGTACATAAAAGGAATTTTTATATTTCAAGTCCAAGTTTACCAAGTACCTCCCCTACTTGAGTGGTAACAGCTCAGCTGAAAGACGAATCTGTGCCAACAGGTTGATCCATCCCGCAAAGCAAAAATACATTTTCTTAAGCCTTTCTGGGAAGTCAATGTCTTAACTAAAAGAAATAACCTTAACATTATGGATTTTAAGTATCATAACAGATCAGTCTATCCAAAGTTTGGAGGCAGACAAGTCCTTGGAACTATTCTTAATTTGTTCTGTTGTAGGTGGCTGCCTCTTCTGCTTCATCTATATCAGGAAGTCTGAATTAATCTTTCTGTTCTGACTGCTGTCTTATTAAATATCTGATATTTTTCTTCATACTTTTACCTTTTTTCTCTCTAGCATTGTCTTTACATCTTCTGCATAATTAAAGAGATATTCTTGTTTAGTTCAGTTATTAGAAGCCCTAGAAATGTGCCTGTGTGAAGTGAGCCAGCTACAGTTTGATACACTGTATTACCATGGGCTTTAGCCCATGGATCATGGGACAACTCACAATTGTCTTTGCTGAAATTTTATGGTTTGTAATACCTGGAGGGCATAGTGGTAATTTTGTACAACCTTTATTTCTTAAAAATAAGACATCATGGACTCTTGAAATGCACAGTGATTGAGAGAAATGAAAGAAAGGTATGAGAAGAAGAAATAAATAAAAGAAATGTTCTTTTTTAATGCAAAGGAAATACTTCACTGGTGTTATTTTCAGAAGGCAAATATTTTCAAGTATGAGCCAGCTTTCAACTAACAGAGACTTCCCTACTTTGGGATGTATATATCCCCCTGCTCTCCACACTCCTTCTGAATGCTACAGGGACTTCATTATTTCTAACAACTAGCTAAAGTGCATGTTTATTTGACAGTTTCATCGCCAGTGGAAAAAGTCTGAAAATGGCATTCATATAGCTCTCTGAAAGATAGCAAGTACTTTGTGGAATACTCCAGAAAACAGTACCAAATACATGGTTAGTTGATTAAATATAGTGGGAAACCAAAAGCTACATTATATTTTAAATTCTCAGAAAATGCATGAAGTTGTACATGGAGTATCCATGATCTCTTTCTATCCTCTCTCTTTCTCAATCACACGCACACATACAATTTTAGTTTGTTATTCTGATATCTAGTTGTTTTATTTGCTAAAAGTCTCATCCTAGTAATGTAAGTGTAACAATATTAAAAATTAACAGTATGATTTGTGCTTTTGACTAGAGTATATAAACTACACATTTTCTCTGTATAAACAGATAAAATTTTTCAGAAAGTTCAGTAAATATTTATTATTAAAATCCACATGCAAATATGAATAGATGAGAACATTTTTGATAAGTTTTAGGTTTTTGACCAAAAGCCTAAGGCAAATATATTTAATGGGAGAGACTTCATATACTTTCCCTTTAAGGTAAGGTACAAGGCAAAAATGCTTGTTACTTCCATCACTGGTTAACACAGGTAATCCTGTCACATTACAATGGGAAAAATATAAATACCTGGATTGGAAGAAAACAATAACTTTCATTTTATATAGATAATTTAACCATTTACATATAGGAACCCCTATGAAATCAACATACAAATTATTAGAATGAAAGTGTTCATAGAGGAACAAAAATCAAGAGTTATTCCACACTTGGAATAGGTGACTAAGGTATTATTTCTATTAATATTATGAATGAAATATGTCCTTTTCACTGTATATTCTTGCCAGTGTAATCGGTGTTTCATAAGGAGACAGTAGAGATAATGAGGAAGAAGAAATATATGAAGAATGATTGTTGGTGATTTAGAATTTTCCAAAACTGTCAAAGGACCTCAATCCACAAACATAAGAAGCACTATAGGGACTTCACTGGTGGTCCAGTGGTAAAGAATCTGCCATCCAATGCAGGGGGTGCGGGTTCAATTCCTGGTTGGGGAACTAGGTCCCACATGCCGAGGGGCAAGTAAGCCTGCCTGCCACAGCTACTGAGCTTGCGTTCCTCAACAAGAGAGCCCACGTGTTGCAAACTACAGAGCCCACACTCTCTGGAGCCCACACGCCCTGGAGCCTGCGCACCACAACTAGAGAGAGAAAACCCACGCACCACAACTAGAGAGAAGCCCGCCTGCTGCAACGAAGACCTCACACAGCCAAAAAAATAAAGAAAAATAAATAAATAAAATTTAAAAAAGAATCACTATAAAACCCAAGACATATAAATACAAAAAACTTCAAACCAAGGCACATCATAGTAAGACTGCTAAAAATAAAATGCAAGGGGAAAATCTTTAAAGACTCTCAAGAAAAAAAATGACACAATATAATTAAGAACAACAATATAACTGACAGCTTCTCAACATCAACAAAAACCAACAAGAAGACAGGGAATAATATATTTAATATAAAAATAAATGCAAATTTAAAATTTAATAATGAACTTGTCCCTCATATATTAAGGTGAATTAAATACATTTTTAGACAACCAAAATGAGAGAATTTATCATTAGTAAGCCTGCCCTAAAATTAAAAACTAGTATTTAGGCTGATGGAAAATTATTCCACGTTGCAGTTTGGAGATGCAAGATGTAAAAAGGTAAATATAAATGAATTGTTGTCAGTATAAAATTACAGAACATCATCAGCAGCAGCAGTAACAATGATGTTTCCTTATATATATATGAAAATAAAATATACAAAACCCAGGAAGTGATAAGTGAGGTTAAAGTAGCCTGATGTCTTTTTAGTATTTGAAATTTGATAAAAGTAATAATAATGGATTTTAAATCAAGGCTTCATGTTGTAGTATTTAGGATAAACATTAATATAGACCTGAAAGAATGTACAAATAATAAGTTAAAAGAGGGGTAAAATCGTATAATAAAACACAATAGAAAAGGTGAGTTAAAAATAAAATTAGTTAACATAGAGAGGTGGGACAAAGAGCAAGCACATTGTACAATGGTAGATTTTAAGCCAAATATATCAGTCATTCCATTAAATAGCTTAATTTCCTAATTAAAGACAAAGTCAGTCTGGATAAAAAACTAAAGATGCCCTCTAAATAAAATGACATAAATAGATTGAAGGGAAAAATATGAAAAAGGGTTATGATATCAACAAAAAGAAAACTGTTCTAGCTGTACTCGTATGACAAAAATAGAACATAAAAGTAGAAGCATTACTAGAGATAGAGTTATTTCATAAGGATAGAATCTCAAAATACCAGGAATATATATATATATATACATTCTAACTTTGTATAAACCTAATGAAATCATCTCAAAATATACTAAACAGGGGCTTCCCTGGTGGCGCAGTGGTTGCGCGTCCGCCTGCCAATGCAGGGGCACCGGGTTCGCGCCCCGGTCTGGGAGGATCCCACGTGCCACGGGGTGGCTGGGCCCGCGAGCCATGGCCGCTGAGCCTGCGGG